>NC_068454.1:73223392-73345892 GCF_023373465.1 Oncorhynchus keta | reverse complement strand
AACCATATAGAAAGTGTGTGTGTGTGTAAGCGAGAGGGAGGGGGAGTAACCATATAGAAAGTGTGTGTGTGTGTAAGCGAGAGGGAGGGGGAGTAACCATATAGAAAGTGTGTGTGTGTGTAAGCGAGAGGGAGGGGGAGTAACCATATAGAAAGCCAGACTCATGATTAGATCTTCAATCTTAACCTTTATCTACCTATCTATCTATTTACTCCACATTTAATTCCATCCATTGAATCCCTTTATGCAACACAATGTATGTTCATCAGATGAGGAGGTTTAATAAAACATTGATAATGTGGGGATTGAACTGAATGAACTCTGGAGAGAGAGAGAGGGAAAGGGAGAGAGACAGAGAGAGAGAGCGACAGAGAGGGAAAGGGAGACAGATAGAGACAGAGAGAGTGTGTAAGAGAGAGACAGACAGACAGAGATATAGACAGAGAGACAGACAGAGAGTGTTGAGAGAGAGAGAGAGAGAGAGAGAGAGAGAGAGAGAGAGAGAGAGAGAGAGAGAGAGAGAGAAAGACATAAAGAGGACATCCCAAAAACTCCTGAACAATTATCACTAATTGGAGTCATTATTATTCGCCATTCTCTACATCAATATTGTGATTCATATCACGGGCATCAGCATTCACCACCTCCATCCCAATTATTTAGGCTACTTAATGACTGGTATTACTCATCACCCTGGCAACCGGCAACTTGGCCACCATTGTTTTAATGGCATTAATTGTACTAGCAGCACCATACATCAAGCAGAAGCCCAGCCTGGGAAGTCATTGTGAGTTATTCATATCAAAACCCATCGAACAGCACATACAAATCCAGGCAGAAAGGAGTGGTGGGATGTTTGAGGCCGAGGCTAGAAAATAGGACTAATTAGAGTCCATTACTTCCACTTCCTTCGCCAGCTGTCACCTCTTCAATGGAGATGAGGCCTCGCTACCCGCCGATGCTGCTGGTGTAGAGACAGACAGACCAGGCAGGCCTGCGCTGTGCATGACACATCCACCACCACGCACCTGGCTGCCAAGCCAACGGGACCAGGCCAGGGTGGCGGGAGACAGGGACAGAACAGTCAAACCAGGAAATGAATGGAGGAGCAGAGAGCGGGTCCGGTATAGTAACACCACAGCTGGGAAAGAGATATGAGATGACGCAGGTCCCCTCAGCATGGCCCCATGGTGGCCTTGCCACTTTAACTGCAGTTTTTATAGTCCCTCCACTGTAGACCAGGGGCTTGTGAATACCAATATGCAGGGCTAGACTTCTACACAGTAGTATGACTACAGAAGAGAAAGGACCCACCGTGGCAGAAGTATTAATCCTGACCCCATTAAAATCAGAGTCGTCATAATAAAATACCCCACATGCATGGAATTAGATTGAGAGAGAATGTAAGGCGATCGATACCGAAGCGGTGTACTGACAGTATGAAAAACAGATCAATAAAACAATATACTATTGTCAGTTCCCCTTTTGGCCAAGTGGGGGCAGTGTTTTATCGCAGTGAAAGGTTCTGATCAGAGCTCCCCTCCAATCTCTCCACGGCCCTGAAAACGTGGATTTATTTACGCCAGCTACACAGCACTCAGACAGCCAATCATTTCAAAATGCATAAACAAATAAATAAATAATACATATAGGTATAAATAAACAAGGCCGTATCCAGGGCGTCCTAAATGGTTCCCAAGGTGGAGTTATAAGGAGGGTTAGAGGAGGGGGGAGTTGGGAGCACAGCCAGGTGTATGAAGACAGAGGGGTCTCAGTAAATCCTAGAATGGCTCAGCATGTAGCTTACTGTAGGATTAGTGGACTGAGTTATCGCCATGGAGACTTCAAGACACACACACACACACACACACACACACACACACACACACACACACACACACACACACACACACACACACACACACACACACACACACACCCTGCAGGTCAATAACAAGACAGGAGAGACAGGCTAGCAGGCAGCCAGAGGGAGTCTAGATAGGCTATAGAACAAGTCAATGAAAGTCACTTAGAAACATGTGTGTGTGTCTGTGTCTGTAGAAACATGTGTGTTGATTGAGGTTCTATGGAGATAGGCCTTAACACATGCGCACACACACACACACACACACACACACACACACACACACACACACACACACACACACACACACACACACACACACACACACACACACACACACACACACACACACACACACACACACACACACACACACACACACACACACACACACACAGTAGCAGCCAACTCTTCTTTCACTCTCCCACCACTGACTGGAACATATTCATTCCACACTACACTATCCCTATGTTGTGTCTGTGTGTGTGGTTAGCTGCATACGCAAATTCATTTTTCTGTGTTTAAGGTTGTCAGAGAGTGTTTGCTTCAGGTAAACCAGTGAGTTTTGCAGGGTGTGCTGCCTCTACATCAGTGAAAAAGCTGACAGAATACAATTATTTTCCCTTCTCTCCTCGCTCTTCTCTCTCTGGTCTAAAATTATCACTCATCTCTCCCAGGATTCTAACACTGCCAACCAAATCCACAAAAAAGCCTCAACGATAAATAATACATAATCCTTTACAATCTCTCTCTCTCTCTCTCTCTCTCTCTCTCTCTCTCTCTCTCTCTCTCTCTCTCTCTCTCTCTCTCTCTCTCTCTCTCTCTCTCTCTCTCTCTCTCTCTCTCTCTCTCTCTCTCTCTCTCTCTCTCTCTCTCTCTGTCTCTGTCTCTCTCTCTCTCTCTCTCTCTCTCTCTCTGTCTCTCTTGCTCTCTCTCGCTCTCTCTCTCTCCCTCCTCCAAGTCCATAATCAAAAGTGGTATAAACAATATTTCATTTTTTTGGAGCTCATAATTTCTCCCGCTTCCTTTTCACCTACTCCCTCTTTCCCTCACCTTCTCCCTGTACTACTCCCCCATGCCCCTTCTATACCTTCATCTCTCATTACCTCCATCTTTCCCTCACCTTCTCCCTGTACTACTCCCACATCCCCCTTCTATACCTTCATCTCTCATTCCCTCCCTCTTTCCCTGACCTTCTCCCTGTACTACTCCCCCATGCCCCTTCTATACCTTCATCTCTCATTACCTCCATCTTTCCCTCACCTTCTCCCTGTACTACTCCCCCATTCCCCTTCTATACCTTCATCTCTCATTACCTCCCTCTTTCCCTGACCTTCTCCCTGTACTACTCCCCCATGCCCCTTCTATACCTTCATCTCTCATTACCTCCATCTTTCCCTCACCTTCTCCCTGTACTACTCCCCCATGCCCCTTCTATACCTTCATCTCTCATTACCTCCCTCTTTCCCTCACCTTCTCCCTGTACTACTCCCCCATGCCCCTTCTATACCTTCATCTCTCATTCCTCCTCTCTTCTTCTCTGTGCATATTCACTCTCTTTTACTTGCGTCCCTAATATATATATAATATATAATAATATATGCCATTTAGCAGACTCTTTTATCCAAAGCGACTTACAGTCATGTGTGCATACATTCTACGTATGGGTGGTCCCGGGGATCGAACCCACTACCCTGGCGTTACAAGCGCCATGCTCTACCAACTGAGCTACAGAAGGACCATCTATCCATGTCTCTCTTCTTTCATCTAGCGATACTTTCCTTCCATTCTGCAAGACGTCCGCTCTTTGTCTGCCTCTCTCTCTCTGACTCTCCATCACTAAATGTGATTTGTTCTGCAGCTCAAGTCTGCAGTATAATCATCCTGTTTTGTTCAGGACCGGGAGAAAAGGAGAGAGAGGGAGAGGGATTGGGAGAGGGATTGAGAGAGAGGACATGAGGACAAACATGAAATTGGAAGAAAGATGGAATAAATGTCAGATTTTCCTCTCTCATCGCAGGCCTTTTCTCTCTCTCTCTACGCCCCTCTGAGTTAATAGCAGAATAACCATACAATTATCTGTACTCCCTTCTGTATATTTCTCTCTCTCTTTCTCACACATTTACTCTTCCTCATTACACCCCTCTCTTCTCACTGCTCCTCTCTTCTCTACCTCATCTCACATCCCTGTTCATCCTTCCCATCCTTCTCACTGCTTCTCTCTTCTCAACCTCATCTCACATCCCTGTTCATCCTTCTCACAGCTTCACTCTTCTCTACCTCATCTCACATCCCTGTTCATCCTTCCCATCCTTCTCACTGCTCCTCTCTTCTCTACCTCATCTCACATCCCTGTTCATCCTTCCCATCCTTCTCACTGCTGTTCATCCTTCCCATCCTTCTCAACCTCATCTCACATCCCTGTTCATCCTTCCCATCCTTCTCACAGCTTCTCTCTTCTCAACCTCATCTCACATCCCTGTCCATCCTTCCCATCCTTCTCCTTCCCATCCTTCTCACTGCTCCTCTCTTCTCTACCTCATCTCACATCCCTGTTCATCCTTCCCATCATTCTCACAGCTTCTCTCTTCTCTACCTCATCTCACATCCCTGTTCATCCTTCCCATCATCCTTCTCACTGCTCCTCTCTTCTCTACCTCATCTCACATCCCTGTTCATCCTTCCCATCCTTCTCACAGATTCTCTACCTCATCTCACATCCCTGTTCATCCTTCCCATCCTTCTCACTGCTCCTCTCTTCTCTACCTCATCTCACATCCCTGTTCATCCTTCCCATCCTTCTCACATCTATGTTTTGACCTTCATGTTCTTTATGACCTTCAACATATTTCCATGACCCCATTCACTCTCTCCCTACCACTCTGCTCATCTCATCTCGCTATCCCTCTCTAAATACCTCACACTTTCTAGCTCTCTCTATCCACTCACCCCACTCTCCTCTCACTATATTACCCCCATGTCCGTCTCTTCCAATCCCTTCTCTCTTTACCGCTCTCTGTTTTCCACCAGTGTGTATGCTGTCCTTTTAAACAGCTAAAGCTGGTTAGCCATGGTGTTTATGACGAGCCGTCACAGTCCAACACTGCTCTGGCAACGACTGCCATGCACAACAAGGGCAGCTTAAGGAAAATGTACAGGCCCATTACACGTTGATACCACGCTGGAGATTCACAGCAGCCAAGAGGAGAGAGTCTTAACCCCCCCCCCCCCACATCAATCCCTCTACCTGGCCAGTCTCCCTCCTCCTGCTCACTGCTCACCCAAAACTGCTTCATTGGCAGGAATTATATAACCCAGCTTCCTTTCCAAGGCTAAAAACGAATTCTCTCTCCCTTTCCATCCCTCTTCCTTATTCTCTCGCTCTTCTACTGTCACCCATTCCCTCCCTCCCACCATCCCATGCCACCAAATGTCCCTGTGTAGATCCAATATGAAAATTCTGCAATCCAGATTTTGATTGGCTTGGAGGAAGTGGACGCGTTGCAGCCATGGTTATTTACAGAACATCTCTGCATATTAATACGCTGCTTGAGCCCAAATAGAATGATGACAGGATATATTCATGGTATCAATGGTGCTACCAGTGATCCTAATCATAGATCAAAGACAGTGGAAACACTAGCTGTCCTGCCCACAGTGGTTCCTGGTCTCTCTCCTGCCCACAGTGGTTCCTGGTCTCTCTCCTGCCCACAGTGGTTCCTGGTCTCTCTCCTGCCCACAGTGGTTCCTGGTCTCTCTGCTGCCCACAGTGGTTCCTGGTCTCTCTCCTGCCCACAGTGGTTCCTGGTCTCTCTCCTGCCCACAGTGGTTCCTGGTCTCTCTCCTGCCCACAGTGGTTCCTGGTCTCTCTGCTGCCCTCCCTCCCGCCTCATCCCTTGCCTCTTTTAACTGTAATCCTCCATCCTGGTTTGTGTTTCTCCATTTCTCCAGTCCTACAGCCTGGGTGTAATCCTCCATCCTGGTTTGTGTTTCTCCATTTCTCCAGTCCTACAGCCTGGGTGTAATCCTCCATCCTGGTTTGTGTTTCTCCATTGCTCCAGTCCTACAGCCTGGGTGTAATCCTCCATCCTGGTTTGTGTTTCTCCATTGCTCCAGTCCTACAGCCTGGGTGTAATCCTCCATCCCAGTTTGTGTTTCTCCATTTCTCCAGTCCTACAGCCTGGGTGTAATCCTCCATCCTGGTTTGTGTTTCTCCATTTCTCCAGTCCTACAGCCTGGGTGTAATCCTCCATCCCAGTTTGTGTTTCTCCATTTCTCCCTGGGTGTAATCATCCATCCCAGTTTGTGTTTCTTTTCTCAGTCCTACAGTTTAATCCTCCATCCCAGTTTGTGTTTCTCCATTTCTCCAGTCCTACAGCCTGGGTGTAATCCTCCATCCCAGTTTGTGTTTCTCCATTTCTCCAGTCCTACAGCCTGGGTGTAATCCTCCATCCCAGTTTGTGTTTCTCCATTTCTCCAGTCCTACAGCCTGGGTGTAATCCTCCATCCCAGTTTGTGTTTCTCCATTTCTCCAGTCCTACAGCCTGGGTGTAATCCTCCATCCTGGTTTGTGTTTCTCCATTTCTCCAGTCCTACAGCCTGGGTGTAATCCTCCATCCTGGTTTGTGTTTCTCCATTTCTCCAGTCCTACAGCCTGGGTGTAATCCTCCATCCTGGTTTGTGTTTCTCCATTTCTCCAGTCCTACAGCCTGGGTGTAATCCTCCATCCTGGTTTGTGTTTCTCCATTTCTCCAGTCCTACAGCCTGGGTGTAATCCTCCATCCTGGTTTGTGTTTCTCCATTTCTCCAGTCCTACAGCCTGGGTGTAATCCTCCATCCTGGTTTGTTTTTCTCCATTTCTCCAGTCCTACAGCCTGGGTGTAATCCTCCATCCTGGTTTGTGTTTCTCCATTTCTCCAGTCCTACAGCCTGGGTGTAATCCTCCATCCTGGTTTGTGTTTCTCCATTTCTCCAGTCCTACAGCCTGGGTGTAATCATCCATCCCAGTTTGTGTTTCTCCATTTCTCCAGTCCTACAGCCTGGGTGTAATCCTCCATCCTGGTTTGTTTTTCTCCATTTCTCCAGTCCTACAGCCTGGGTGTAATCCTCCATCCCAGTTTGTGGTCCTACAGCCTGGGTGTAATCCTCCATCCTGGTTTGTGTTTCTCCATTTCTCCAGTCCTACAGCCTGGGTGTAATCCTCCATCCTGGTTTGTGTTTCTCCATTTCTCCAGTCCTACAGCCTGGGTGTAATCCTCCATCCTTTGGTTTGTCCTACAGCCTGGGTTTCTCCATTTCTCCAGTCCTACAGCCTGGGTGTAATCCTCCATCCCAGTTTGTGTTTCCCCATTTCTCCAGTCCTACAGCCTGGGTGTAATCCTCCATCCCAGTTTGTGTTTCTCCATTTCTCCAGTCCTACAGCCTGGGTGTAATCCTCCATTCCAGTTTGTGTTTCCCCATTTCTCCAGTCCTACAGCCTGGGTGTAATCCTCCATTCCAGTTTGTGTTTCCCCATTTCTCCAGTCCTACAGCCTGGGTGTAATCCCATCCTCTCTATAGCACTCTGCTCATACATAATGCTAATTGTAAATTCACACCTAAATCAGAGATTTGAGAGTTCAGTCACACTCTGCTTTTCTCTCAGTCCACTCTATATTTCTGTCCCTAAGTGTCTTGTCTTCAATTTCCCTCACTCTATAGCTTTTCTCCACTTTCATGACATTTATTAAATCTCCCGATCTTCCCATTATCACGTGTTGGCCACAACTATCCCACTGAGAGGTGAAAGAAAGATAGATCATCTAGCTTGATGTAGTGAGGGGAGTCAGTGTGTGTACAGATATAGGGATCTTACATTTGAGCCAGTTTGCTACAGCAGGAAAATCTTACAGCAACAGGAAATGTAAAATGTGCATTGCACATGCAAGTGTGTGTGACTTACGCGCAAGGCAGAGCAGGAGCAGGGCACGCAGGGAGAGGGAGAGGGGGGTGGGGAGGAGGAGAGATCTCGGGCCAGGCCTCATTGTGTATTGAGCCTCAGTAGCTGTCTGATCAATGCTTCCTCTGTGACACAGGAACACAGCCGTCGTAACACCAGCAGAGCAGAGCACAGCAGTGCAGAGCAGAGCAGAGCACAACTAGGGCTGCAGTGACACACAACAAAGCCGGGGTTTTACCAGTACACAACACACACGATTCTTCAGAGCTGCAGTCTTTTGATAAAACACCATCTATCTAACATCACCACAGCGTCGATCTGGAATGTCTTACAACGTTGCTACTAACTATCAGCACACAATTAGCCAAATGACTGTCTGCCAACCGAGCTGCTCTGCTGTGTAGGACTACATAACTAAACATCAAATCAATGGAGCAAAGCAATGATACAAACCAACAGGCTAGAACCACTCAAATGGAAAACCACAGACCAGAATCCCAACACCAAACAAACCAATATATTTACTCTACATCAGCCAGACAGACACATCGGAGTAAACCATCTGAAACAGGTCATTATACTGTTCCTGTACCCATATCTCTCAACTCGGGGCTCCATCCCCACACATGATACTTTTGACAACACAAACATGTCATCAGCTAAATTGTCTCCCACAGTTCGATATCACACATCACCAACTGTGATGGTAACTGCTTTACAAATGACTACAGTCTCCCTGTGTGATATAAACACCCTACAGGATCACACGTATAGCATTACTCTATAGGCTACATCTCTCTCTCTATTCGTCCCACTGTAGAGATGTAACGTGTATGTATGTCCTCTCTCTGTATGTTTATACAGGACCACAATGTCTCTCTCTGCTGCACACGGCTGCTTCCAGTCACTATGTTCAGTCCCTGTGTTGAGTCACGTGTTCACCGCCCGCTCCGTCAGTGAGCTCAGTTCAGCTGCTGCGGTCCGTGTGGAGTTGGTTGTTGGTTCTGATTGGCGGCTCCTAATGCAGCATCGGCGAGGGCCCGGCCCGGAGAGCGTATAACTTACTGAGGGTAACCGGACTGCAGCACACACCTCGCTGAACACTGTCTGATTGAGGAGAACAGTGGTGTCATCCCCAGATTGCTACAAAGTCCTCTGCCTTCTGTCTGCAATTAGCCAGTCAATGCTACCACTACCGCACTGTGGGCCCTGGCACTGTCAATACTACCACTACCCACCGTGTGCCCTGGCACTGTCAATACTACCACTACCCACCGTGTGCCCTGGCACTGTCAATACTACCACTACCGCACTGTGGGCCCTGGCACTGTCAATACTACCACTACCCACCGTGTGCCCTGGCACTGTCAATACTACCACTACCCACCGTGTGCCCTGGCACTGTCAATACTACCACTACCGCACTGTGGGCCCTGGCACTGTCAATACTACCACTACCCACCGTGTGCCCTGGCACTGTCAATACTACCACTACCCACCGTGTGCCCTGGCACTGTCAATACTACCACTACCCACTGTGGGCCCTGGCACTGTCAATACTACCACTACCGCACTGTGGGCCCTGGCACTGTCAATACTACCACTACCGCACTGTGGGCCCTGGCACTGTCAATACTACCACTACCGCACTGTGGGCCCTGGCACTGTCAATACTACCACTACCCACCGTGGGCCCTGGCACTGTCAATACTACCACTACCGCACTGTGGGCCCTGGCACTGTCAATACTACCACTACCCACCGTGGGCCCTGGCACTGTCAATACTACCACTACCGCACTGTGGGCCCTGGCACTGTCAATACTACCACTACCGCACTGTGGGCCCTGGCACTGTCAATACTACCACTACCGCACTGTGGGCCCTGGCACTGTCAATACTACCACTACCCACCGTGTGCCCTGGCACTGTCAATACTACCACTACCCACCGTGTGCCCTGGCACTGTCAATACTACCACTACCGCACTGTGGGCCCTGGCACTGTCAATGCTACCACTACCCACCGTGTGCCCTGGCACTGTCAATACTACCACTACCCACCGTGTGCCCTGGCACTGTCAATACTACCACTACCCACCGTGTGCCCTGGCACTGTCAATACTACCACTACCCACCGTGTGCCCTGGCACTGTCAATGCTACCACTACCCACCGTGTGCCCTGGCACTGTCAATACTACCACTACCCACCGTGGGCCCTGGCACTGTCAATGCTACCACTACCCACCGTGTGCCCTGGCACTGTCAATACTACCACTACCGCACTGTGGGCCCTGGCACTGTCAATACTACCACTACCGCACTGTGGGCCCTGGCACTGTCAATACTACCACTACCCACCGTGGGCCCTGGCACTGTCAA
The DNA here is from genome assembly GCF_023373465.1 of Oncorhynchus keta. Taxonomy (NCBI): domain Eukaryota; kingdom Metazoa; phylum Chordata; class Actinopteri; order Salmoniformes; family Salmonidae; genus Oncorhynchus; species Oncorhynchus keta. The sequence goes on along the minus strand of NC_068454.1, from coordinate 73,335,709 downwards.
TACTACCACTACCCACCGTGTGCCCTGGCACTGTCAATACTACCACTACCCACCGTGTGCCCTGGCACTGTCAATACTACCACTACCCACCGTGTGCCCTGGCACTGTCAATACTACCACTACCCACCGTGTGCCCTGGCACTGTCAATGCTACCACTACCCACCGTGTGCCCTGGCACTGTCAATACTACCACTACCGCACTGTGGGCCCTGGCACTGTCAATACTACCACTACCCACCGTGGGCCCTGGCACTGTCAATACTACCACTACCCACCGTGTGCCCTGGCACTGTCAATACTACCACTACCGCACTGTGGGCCCTGGCACTGTCAATACTACCACTACCGCACTGTGGGCCCTGGCACTGTCAATACTACCACTACCCACCGTGGGCCCTGGCACTGTCAATACTACCACTACCCACCGTGTGCCCTGGCACTGTCAATACTACCACTACCGCACTGTGGGCCCTGGCACTGTCAATACTACCACTACCCACCGTGTGCCCTGGCACTGTCAATGCTACCACTACCCACCGTGTGCCCTGGCACTGTCAATACTACCACTACCCACCGTGTGCCCTGGCACTGTCAATACTACCACTACCCACTGTGGGCCCTGGCACTGTCAATACTACCACTACCGCACTGTGGGCCCTGGCACTGTCAATACTACCACTACCCACCGTGTGCCCTGGCACTGTCAATACTACCACTACCGCACTGTGGGCCCTGGCACTGTCAATACTACCACTACCGCACTGTGGGCCCTGGCACTGTCAATACTACCACTACCGCACTGTGGGCCCTGGCACTGTCAATACTACCACTACCGCACTGTGGGCCCTGGCACTGTCAATACTACCACTACCCACCGTGTGCCCTGGCACTGTCAATACTACCACTACCCACCGTGTGCCCTGGCACTGTCAATACTACCACTACCCACCGTGTGCCCTGGCACTGTCAATACTACCACTACCCACTGTGGGCCCTGGCACTGTCAATACTACCACTACCCACCGTGTGCCCTGGCACTGTCAATACTACCACTACCGCACTGTGGGCCCTGGCACTGTCAATACTACCACTACCGCACTGTGGGCCCTGGCACTGTCAATACTACCACTACCAACTGTGGGCCCTGGCACTGTCAATACTACCACTACCCACCGTGTGCCCTGGCACTGTCAATACTACCACTACCGCACTGTGGGCCCTGGCACTGTCAATACTACCACTACCGCACTGTGGGCCCTGGCACTGTCAATGCTACCACTACCGCACTGTGGGCCCTGGCACTGTCAATGCTACCATGACCCACCGTGTGCCCTGGCACAGTCAATGCTACCACTACCGCACTGTGGGCCCTGGCACTGTCAATGCTACCACAACCCACCGTGTGCCCTGGCACTGTCAATGCTACCACGACCCACCGTGTGCCCTGGCACTGTCAATACTACCACTACCCACCGTGGGCCCTGGCACTGTCAATACTACCACTACCCACCGTGTGCCCTGGCACTGTCAATACTACCACTACCCACCGTGGGCCCTGGCACTGTCAATACTACCACTACCCACCGTGTGCCCTGGCACTGTCAATACTACCACTACCCACCGTGGGCCCTGGCACTGTCAATACTACCACTACCCACCGTGTGCCCTGGCACTGTCAATGGCACTGAAGTAGCATGGAACCTCCAAGTCCCTAACAGCAACCACACCAGAACCTGACAGCAAGGAAATTGCTCTGTGCTCTCTGTCGTTGTAGCTCGGAAAGGATATTGTCCCTCTGATCCAAACAAAGTCTATTGTGTTTTCTCTTCTTGTCTCATCCCCCTCTCTCGTTGTGGTTGTTGTGTTATCTTGTCATCCCCTCTCTCTCTATCCTCAGTCAGGTCAATATTGTGGGACAGTGCTTTAGTTTCTGGTTGTTTCCTCTTCCTCCTCCTCTTCCGCTCTGTCGTTCAGTACATGTTCAGTATATGTTCAGTATATCCCAGAGTAGTGTCAGCTGTCTATCTGTCCGCCTGTGTCTGGTTTATATAACCCCTGTTCTCCTCCCACAGCCTGCCTGCATCCACTCTCTATCAGTGTGTGTTAGTCCGCGGATGCATATTTAGCATTTTAGTTATTTTGTGAAGGTTTGGGGTGTGGATACGACAATGACTGTCTTTCAGGTCAGAGAACAGTGGCTGTGTGTGTTACCGCCCAGCAGTCCATTCAGACAGGGTGTATAGCTGGGTCTGTTTAGGATGTTAGTGGCAAGGCCGTCTTCCCCTACAATCCCTCAGTTGAAACCCAGAGACAGAGAGACAGAGTGGCAGGGAGACAGGGAGCCAGGGAGACAGGGAGGCAGAGAGACAGGGAGACAGAGATACAGGGAGACAGGGAGACAGAGATACAGGGAGACAGGGAGACAGAGATACAGGGAGGCAGAGAGACAGGGAGGCAGGGAGGCAGGGAGACAGAGATACAGGGAGACAGGGAGACAGAGATACAGGGAGGCAGAGAGACAGGGAGGCAGGGAGGCAGGGAGACAGAGATACAGGGAGACAGGGAGACAGAGATACAGGGAGGCAGAGAGACAGGGAGGCAGGGAGGCAGGGAGGCAGGGAGACAGGGAGGCAGAGAGACAGGGAGACAGAGATACAGGGAGACAGGGAGACAGAGATACAGGGAGGCAGAGAGACAGGGAGGCAGGGAGACAGGGAGGCAGAGAGACAGGGAGACAGAGATACAGGGAGACAGGGAGACAGAGATACAGGGAGACAGGGAGACAGAGATACAGGGAGGCAGAGAGACAGGGAGGCAGGGAGACAGAGATACAGGGAGACAGGGAGACAGAGATACAGGGAGGCAGAGAGACAGGGAGGCAGGGAGGCAGGGAGGCAGGGAGACAGAGTGACAGAGAGACAGGGAGACAGAGAGACAGGGAGACAGGGAGACAGAGATACAGGGATGCAGAGAGACAGGGAGGCAGGGAGACAGAGTGACAGAGAGACAGGGAGACAGAGAGACAAGGAGACAGGGAGACAGAGTGACAGAGAAACAGGGAGGCAGGGAGACAGGGAGACAGAGAGACAGAGTGGCAGGGAGACAGGGAGGCAGGGAGGCAGGGAGACAGGGAGGCAGAGAGACAGGGAGACAGGGAGACAGAGATACAGGGAGACAGAGATACAGGGAGGCAGAGAGACAGGGAGGCAGGGAGACAGAGTGACAGAGAGACAGGGAGACAGAGAGACAGGGAGACAGAGATACAGGGATGCAGAGAGACAGGGAGGCAGGGAGACAGAGTGACAGAGAGACAGGGAGACAGAGAGACAAGGAGACAGGGAGACAGAGTGACAGAGAAACAGGGAGGCAGGGAGACAGGGAGACAGAGAGACAGAGTGGCAGGGAGACAGGGAGGCAGGGAGGCAGGGAGACAGGGAGGCAGAGAGACAGGGAGACAGGGAGACAGAGATACAGGGAGACAGAGATACAGGGAGGCAGAGAGACAGGGAGGCAGGGAGGCAGGGAGACAGAGTGACAGAGAGACAGGGAGACAGAGAGACAGGGAGACAGGGAGACAGAGATACAGGGATGCAGAGAGACAGGGAGGCAGGGAGACAGAGTGACAGAGAGACAGGGAGACAAGGAGACAGGGAGACAGAGTGACAGAGAAACAGGGAGGCAGAGAGACAGGGAGGCAGGGAGACAGAGAGATAAGGAGACAGGGAGACAGAGAGATAAGGAGACAGGGAGACAGAGAGGCAGAGAGACAGGGAGGCAGGGAGACAGAGTGACAGAGAGACAGGGAGACAGAGAGACAAGGAGACAGGGAGACAGAGTGACAGAGAAACAGGGAGGCAGAGAGACAGGGAGGCAGGGAGACAGAGAGATAAGGAGACAGGGAGACAGAGAGGCAGAGAGACAGGGAGGCAGGGAGACAGAGAGACAGAGAGATACAAACCTCATAGAGGTCCTCTATGTCCAATGGCCTGTTTTATAGTCGCTGTATTAAGACAGTCCATAATGTCTGCATGTGTGTATGTCTGTATGCGTGTTCTTAGAACAGTGTGTGTGTGTGTGTGTGTGTGTCTGTATGCGTGTTCTTAGAACAGTGTGTGTGTGTCTGTATGCGTGTTCTTAGAACAGTGTGTGTGTGTGTGTGTGTGTGTGTGTGTGTGTGTGTCTGTATGCGTGTTCTTAGAACAGTGTGTGTGTGTGTGTGTCTGTATGCATGTTATTAGAACAGTGTGTGTGTGTGTCTGTATGCGTGTTATTATAACAGTGTGTGTGTGTGTGTGTGTCTGTATGCGTGTTATTATAACAGTGTGTGTGTGTGTGTGTCTGTATGCGTGTTATTATAACAGTGTGTGTGTGTGTGTGTGTGTGTGTCTGTATGCGTGTTATTAGAACAGTGTATGTGTGTGTGTGTGTGTGTGTTTGGTACCATGTTCGTGTTTTCATGCCATTGTGAGCATGTGACCGTGGCTCCTGTTGATGTCAGTAAGTGCTTGATGAGACTGTAAATACACTGTTTCTCCCAGTCTTTAACACAGTAATGAGACATACATGTATGCACCTCTAAGAAATCACAGGGTTTGCACACAGTAGGCTAGTCATTTTCTACTCCATCTCTCATAACACAAATGTATATTTTGCTCTACCCGGCATTCAGGGGTTAACCTTTCCTGCAGTGGGCTAAGTCAGGGTCAGAGTGTTTCTTGGTAGTCTTAAACAAATCTACTTTCAAACCAAAATATACACCTCACACACATGGTTATAGGCTTAAAAGAAGAACAGATCTGTACCATGTCAGATATAGAGTTCAAATGTATTACATTTTGAGTTTGCATCCCAATATTACACTTTATTTACATCACAGAAGACTGAAATAAAACCAAACCGTTTGACATAGAAACACTGAATTGTTCAGTGTCAAAAAACAAAGTTTTTTCATTATGAAATGTTGACAACTATGAATAACATTCCACCCATGAGGCTACTAGGTCATTTGACTGCAGGGAAGTGAGACATGCCTTGCTTATGGGCACAACAGCATATGGTACCTTGGCTTGCAAGGTGACATTTTCCTTGGCGACATCTCCACCTCTCTAACCACTAGGATACTACTGACCACCCCTAGGCCAGGTCGAGCATGCAGTTACTCACCATAACCAAGTCCAAAACACCCCACTGCAAAACCACTGGGGAGGAAAACATTCCACAGTGTTATGCTGTGTTGTACTAACTAAATGTGAGTCGGCTACTGCCCCCACCAGTACCTCACTGCTCCAGTCCCTGAACAGTTCAGATGAACCTCCCTCTGTCACAAACCATATTCATATTCCACACAACATTAATGTATTCAATTAGACATGCTCTCGCATTATGATACAGTTATCTCTGTGTGTGTGCGTGCGTGTGTGTGTGTGTGTGTGTGTGTGTGTGTGTGTGTGTGTGTGTGTGTGTGTGTGTGTGTGTGTGTGTGTGTGTGTGTGTGTGTGTGTGTGTGTGTGTGTGTGTGTGTGTGTGTGTGTGCATCTACCAGCGTGTTTTGTCGCAGTGTGCGGAAAGCCAATGCTGTCCCCATCCCTCTCCCTCAGTTCCTCGTCCAAATCAAATGTGTTATGGGCTTCATTGGCAACACAATGGAATAAGTGTTGCCAAAGCACTTAAGGGGCTTAAGTCAGCGGTGTGATGAAAATATTAAGTACTCCAACATCCTTCCACGGTTCCCCGGCTGCTTAAGCATGGCGGTGAGGTCACCTCCAGCATTTAATACCATAGATATTAAAAGAGTAAGTGCTCTTACAACCATGGATACACTACCTGTACTGAGGCAGGCAGTGCCCATGGCGGAGTGAGCAGCATGGGGGGTTGTGGGATATCTCTGAATAAGCAGTTGGGTCTGGGTCTGGCTGAGTGTCTGATGCACCAGATCCTATCAGTTTATCTGAGATAACATTTCTCTTCTGTGTGTGTGTGTGTGTGTGTGTGTGTGTGTGTGTGTGTGTGTGTGTGTGTGTGTGTGTGTGTGTATGTGATACAGTAACTCTGTAGGAGGAAGGAGGTGTAGTGTGGGGGCTGTGCTTTGGCAAAGTGGGTGGTGTAATATCCTGTCTGTTATATCCTGCCTGTTTGGCCCTGTCCGGGGGTATCATCAGATGGGGCCACAGTGTCTCCTGACCCCTCCCGTCTCAGCCTCCAGTATTTATGCTGCAGTAGTTTATGTGTCGGGGGGCTAGGGTCAGTTTGTTATATCTGGAGTACATCTCCTGTCTTATCCGGTGTCCTGTGTGAATTTAAGTATGCTCTCTCTAATTCTCTCTTTCTCTCATTCATTCTCTCTCTCTGAGGACCTGAGCCCTAGGACCATACCTCAGGACTACCTGGCATGATGACTCCTTGCTGTCCCCAGTCCACCTGGCTGTACTGCTGCTCCAGTTACAACTGTTCTGCCTGCGGCTATGGAATCCTGACCTGTTCACCGGACGTGCTACCTATCCCAGACCTGCTGTTTTCAACTCTCTAGAGACAGCAGGAGTGGTAGAGATACTCTTAATGATCGGCTAACTGTCTCTTTGTATGTGTGTGAGAGTGAGGGGGAACTGTCTCTTTGTATGTGTGTGAGAGAGAGAACTGTCTCTTTGTATGTGTGTGAGAGTGAGAACTGTCTCTTTGTATGTGTGTGAGAGTGAGAACTGTCTCTTTGTATGTGTGTGAGAGTGAGAACTGTCTGTATGTGTGTGAGAGTGAGAACTGTCTCTTTGTATGTGTGTGAGAGTGAGAACTGTCTATTTGTATGTGTGTGAGAGTGAGAACTGTCTGTATGTGTGTGAGAGTGAGAACTGTCTCTTTGTATGTGTGTGAGAGTGAGAACTGTCTGTATGTGTGTGAGAGTGAGAACTGTCTCTTTGTATGTGTGTGAGAGTGAGGGGGAACTGTCTCTTTGTATGTGTGTGAGAGTGAGAACTGTCTCTTTGTATGTGTGTGAGAGTGAGAACTGTCTGTATGTGTGTGAGAGTGAGAACTGTCTCTTTGTACGTGTGTGAGAGAGAACTGTCTCTTTGTATGTGTGTGAGAGTGAGGGGGAGAACTGTCTCTTTGTATGTGTGTGAGAGTGAGGGGGAACTGTCTCTTTGTATGTGTGTGAGAGTGAGAACTGTCTCTTTGTATGTGTGTGAGAGTGAGAACTGTCTCTTTGTATGTGTGTGAGAGTGAGAACTGTCTCTTTGTATGTGTGTGAGAGTGAGGGGGAACTGTCTCTTTGTATGTGTGTGAGAGAGAGAACTGTCTCTTTGTATGTGTGTGAGAGTGAGAACTGTCTCTTTTTATGTGTGTGAGAGTGAGGGGGAACTGTCTCTTTGTATGTGTGTGAGAGTGAGAACTGTTTCTTTGTATGTGTGTGAGAGTGAGAACTGTCTCTTTGTATGTGTGTGAGAGTGAGGGGGAGAACTGTCTCTTTGTATGTGTGTGAGAGTGAGGGGGAACTGTCTCTTGTATGTGTGTGAGAACTGTCTCTTTGTATGTGTGTGAGAGTGAGAACTGTCTGTATGTGTGTGAGAGTGAGAACTGTCTCTTTGTATGTGTGAGAGAGTGAGAACTGTCTGTATGTGTGTGAGAGTGAGAACTGTCTCTTGTATGTGTGTGAGAGTGAGGGGGAACTGTCTCTTTTTATGTGTGTGAGAGTGAGGGGGAACTGTCTCTTTTTATGTGTGTGAGAGTGAGGGGGAACTGTCTCTTTGTATGTGTGTGAGAGAGAGAACTGTCTCTTTGTATGTGTGTGAGAGTGAGAACTGTCTCTTGTATGTGTGTGAGAACTGTCTCTTTGTATGTGTGTGAGAGTGAGAACTGTCTCTTGTATGTGTGTGAGAGTGAGAACAGTCTCTTTGTATGTGTGTGAGAGTGAGAACTGTCTCTTGTATGTGTGTGAGAGTGAGAACTGTCTCTTGTATGTGTGTGAGAGTGAGAACTGTCTCTTTGTATGTGTGTGAGAGTGAGAACTGTCTCTTGTATGTGTGTGAGAGTGAGAACTGTCTCTTTGTATGTGTGTGAGAGTGAGAACTGTCTCTTTGTATGTGTGTGAGAGTGAGAACAGTCTCTTTGTATGTGTGTGAGAGTGAGAACTGTCTCTTGTATGTGTGTGAGAGTGAGAACTGTCTCTTTGTATGTGTGTGAGAGTGAGAACTGTCTCTTGTATGTGTGTGAGAGTGAGAACTGTGTCTTGTATGTGTGTGAGAGAGAGAACTGTCTCTTGTATATGTGTGAGAGTGAGAACTGTCTCTTTGTATGTGTGAGAGAGAGAGAGAGAGAGAGAGAGAGAGAGAGAGAGAGAGAGAGAGAGAGAGAGAGAGAGAGAGAGAGAGAGAGAGAGGGGAAGCTGTCTCTGTGTGTTTGCGAGAGCGAGCGAGAGAGCGAGTGCAAGTGTATGTGTGTGTATGACGTGCGTGTGTGAGCATGCACATACACGAGTGTGTGTCCAACACGTGTGTGTGTGTCCAACACGTTCTCTGTCACCTGCCCTCATTAGAAAAGTCAGCAACACAGTGTATGGATACTACTAAACCCTGCATTTAACAGCCACTACTCAGCCTGTACACCACAACACATCGATCCTAGTCTACATGGCAATTGAAGAAGATCTGCTGCAGTCAAAGCAGCAGGTTTAATCCAGAGCTCCAACAACTCCTCTAGTGTGAGGTGTTATCTGTCCACACAGAGAAACCTGTGGTGAGGCTGCCTGGTTATCCCTGTTCTACCTACCATCCTGAGGTGAGCTAAGCTTCTCCACCGTCTGAGCTGGGCAGACAGGCCAGTGTGCTGTGTGTGTCAGGGCCAATGCTTATGTTGCCAACTGAGGAGTGCCTTTGTGTTGCTGAGTGCTACATGGTGTGTGACGTAGCTAGTAGGAGTCGAGGGTGGGTTCATTGTGGTGTGTGACGTAGCTGGTAGGGGGTCGAGGGTGGGTTCATTGTGGTGTGTGACGTAGCTGGTAGGGGGTCGAGGGTGGGTTCATTGTGGTGTGTGACGTAGCTGGTAGGAGTCGAGGGTGGGTTCATTGTGGTGTGTGACGTAGCTGGTAGGAGTCGAGGGTGGGTTCATTGTGGTGTGTGACGTAGCTGGTAGGAGTCGAGGGTGGGTTCATTGTGGTGTGTGACGTAGCTGGTAGGAGTCGAGGGTGGGTTCATTGTGGTGTGTGATGTAGCTGGTAGGAGTCGAGGGTGGGTTCATTGTGGTGTGTGATGTAGCTGGTAGGAGTCGAGGGTGGGTTCATTGTGGTGTGTGATGTAGCTGGTAGGAGTCGAGGTTGGGTTCATTGTGGTGTGTGATGTAGGAGTCGAGGGTGGGTTCATTGTGGTGTGTGATGTAGCTGGTAGGAGTCGAGGTTGGGTTCATTGTGGTGTGTGACGTAGCTGGTAAGGGTTGAGGTTGGGTTCATTGTGGTGTGTGATGTAGCTGGTAGGAGTCGAGGGTGGGTTCATTGTGGTGTGTGATGTAGCTGGTAGGAGTCGAGGGTGGGTTCATTGTGGTGTGTGATGTAGCTGGTAGGAGTCGAGGGTGGGTTCATTGTGGTGTGTGATGTAGCTGGTAGGAGTCGAGGGTGGGTTCATTGTGGTGTGTGATGTAGGAGTCGAGGGTGGGTTCATTGTGGTGTGTGATGTAGGAGTCGAGGGTGGGTTCATTGTGGTGTGTGATGTAGCTAGTAGGAGTCGAGGGTGGGTTCATTGTGGTGTGTGATGTAGCTGGTAGGAGTCGAGGGTGGGTCCATTGTGGTGTGTGATGTAGCTGGTAGGAGTTGAGGGTGGGTTCATTGTGGTGTGTGATGTAGCTGGTAGGAGTCGAGGGTGGGTTCATTGTGGTGTGTGATGTAGCTGGTAGGAGTCGAGGTTGGGTTCATTGTGGTGTGTGATGTAGGAGTCGAGGGTGGGTTCATTGTGGTGTGTGATGTAGCTAGTAGGAGTCGAGGGTGGGTGCATTGTGGTGTGTGATGTAGCTGGTATGAGTCGAGGGTGGGTTCATTGTGGTGTGTGATGTAGCTGGTAGCAGTCGAGGGTGGGTTCATTGTGGTGTGTGATGTAGCTGGTAGGAGTCGAGGGTGGGTTCATTGTGGTGTGTGATGTAGCTGGTAGGAGTCGAGGGTGGGTCCATTGTGGTGTGTGATGTAGCTGGTAGGAGTCGAGGGTGGGTTCATTGTGGTGTGTGACGTAGCTGGTAGGAGTCGAGGGTGGGTTCATTGTGGTGTGTGACGTAGCTGGTAGGAGTCGAGGGTGGGTTCATTGTGGTGTGTGATGTAGCTGGTAGGAGTCGAGGGTGGGTTCATTGTGGTGTGTGATGTAGGAGTCGAGGGTGGGTTCATTGTGGTGTGTGATGTAGCTGGAAGGAGTCGAGGGTGGGTTCATTGTGGTGTGTGATGTAGCTGGTAGGAGTCGAGGGTGGGTTCATTGTGGTGTGTGATGTAGCTGGTAGGAGTCGAGGGTGGGTTCATTGTGGTGTGTGATGTATTTGGTAGGAGTCCAGGGTGGGTTCATTGTGGTGTGTGATGTAGGAGTCGAGGGTGGGTTCATTGTGGTGTGTGATGTAGGAGTCGAGGGTGGGTTCATTGTGGTGTGTGATGTAGCTAGTAGGAGTCGAGGGTGGGTTCATTGTGGTGTGTGATGTAGCTGGTAGGAGTCGAGGGTGGGTTCATTGTGGTGTGTGATGTAGCTGGTAGGAGTCGAGGGTGGGTTCATTGTGGTGTGTGATGTAGCTGGTAGGAGTCGAGGGTGGGTTCATTGTGGTGTGTGATGTAGCTGGTAGGAGTCGAGGTTGGGTTCATTGTGGTGTGTGATGTAGGAGTCGAGGGTGGGTTCATTGTGGTGTGTGATGTAGCTAGTAGGAGTCGAGGGTGGGTTCATTGTGGTGTGTGATGTAGCTGGTAGGAGTCGAGGGTGGGTTCATTGTGGTGTGTGATGTAGCTGGTAGGAGTCGAGGCTGGGTTCATTGTGGTGTGTGATGTAGCTGGTAGGAGTCGAGGGTGGATTCATTGTGGTGTGTGATGTAGCTGGTAGGAGTTGAGGGTGGGTCCATTGTGGTGTGTGATGTAGCTGGTAGGAGTCGAGGGTGGGTTCATTGTGGTGTGTGATGTAGCTGGTAGGAGTCGAGGGTGGGTTCATTGTGGTGTGTGATGTAGCTGGTAGGAGTCGAGGTTGGGTTCATTGTGGTGTGTGATGTAGGAGTCGAGGGTGGGTTCATTGTGGTGTGTGATGTAGCTAGTAGGAGTCGAGGGTGGTTCATTGTGGTGTGTGATGTAGCTGGTAGGAGTCGAGGGTGGGTTCATTGTGGTGTGTGATGTAGCTGGTAGGAGTCGAGGTTGGGTTCATTGTGGTGTGTGATGTAGGAGTCGAGGTGGGTTCATTGTGGAGTGTGATGTAGCTAGTAGGAGTCGAGGGTGGGTTCATTGTGGTGTATGATGTAGCTGGTAGGAGTCGAGGGTGGGTTCATTGTGGTGTGTGATGTAGCTGGTAGGAGTCGAGGTTGGGTTCATTGTGGTGTGTGATGTAGGAGTCGAGGGTGGGTTCATTGTGGTGTGTGATGTAGCTGGTAGGAGTCGAGGTTGGGTTCATTGTGGTGTGTGACGTAGCTGGTAAGGGTTGAGGTTGGGTTCATTGTGGTGTGTGATGTAGCTGGTAGGAGTCGAGGTTGGGTTCATTGTGGTGTGTGATGTAGCTGGTAGGAGTCGAGGGTGGGTTCATTGTGGTGTGTGATGTAGCTGGTAGGAGTCGAGGGTGGGTTCATTGTGGTGTGTGATGTAGCTGGTAGGAGTCGAGGGTGGGTTCATTGTGGTGTGTGATGTAGGAGTCGAGGGTGGGTTCATTGTGGTGTGTGATGTAGCTGGAAGGAGTCGAGGGTGGGTTCATTGTGGTGTGTGATGTAGCTGGTAGGAGTCGAGGGTGGGTTCATTGTGGTGTGTGATGTAGCTGGTAGGAGTCGAGGGTGGGTTCATTGTGGTGTGTGATGTAGCTGGTAGGAGTCGAGGGTGGGTTCATTGTGGTGTGTGATGTAGGAGTCGAGGGTGGGTTCATTGTGGTGTGTGATGTAGGAGTCGAGGGTGGGTTCATTGTGGTGTGTGATGTAGCTAGTAGGAGTCGAGGGTGGGTTCATTGTGGTGTGTGATGTAGCTGGTAGGAGTCGAGGGTGGGTCCATTGTGGTGTGTGATGTAGCTGGTAGGAGTCGAGGGTGGGTTCATTGTGGTGTGTGATGTAGCTGGTAGGAGTCGAGGGTGGGTTCATTGTGGTGTGTGATGTAGCTGGTAGGAGTCGAGGTTGGGTTCATTGTGGTGTGTGATGTAGGAGTCGAGGGTGGGTTCATTGTGGTGTGTGATGTAGCTAGTAGGAGTCGAGGGTGGGTTCATTGTGGTGTGTGATGTAGCTGGTAGGAGTCGAGGGTGGGTTCATTGTGGTGTGTGATGTAGCTGGTAGGAGTCGAGGGTGGGTTCATTGTGGTGTGTGATGTAGCTGGTAGGACTCGAGGGTGGATTCATTGTGGTGTGTGATGTAGCTGGTAGGAGTTGAGGGTGGGTCCATTGTGGTGTGTGATGTAGCTGGTAGGAGTCGAGGGTGGGTTCATTGTGGTGTGTGATGTAGCTGGTAGGAGTCGAGGGTGGGTTCATTGTGGTGTGTGATGTAGCTGGTAGGAGTCGAGGTTGGGTTCATTGTGGTGTGTGATGTAGGAGTCGAGGGTGGGTTCATTGTGGTGTGTGATGTAGCTAGTAGGAGTCGAGGGTGGGTTCATTGTGGTGTGTGATGTAGCTGGTAGGAGTCGAGGGTGGGTTCATTGTGGTGTGTGATGTAGCTGGTAGGAGTCGAGGTTGGGTTCATTGTGGTGTGTGATGTAGGAGTCGAGGGTGGGTTCATTGTGGTGTGTGATGTAGCTAGCAGGAGTCGAGGGTGGGTTCATTGTGGTGTGTGATGTAGCTGGTAGGAGTCGAGGGTGGGTTCATTGTGGTGTGTGATGTAGCTGGTAGGAGTCGAGGTTGGGTTCATTGTGGTGTGTGATGTAGGAGTCGAGGGTGGGTTCATTGTGGTGTGTGATGTAGCTGGTAGGAGTCGAGGTTGGGTTCATTGTGGTGTGTGACGTAGCTGGTAAGGGTTGAGGTTGGGTTCATTGTGGTGTGTGATGTAGCTGGTAGGAGTCGAGGTTGGGTTCATTGTGGTGTGTGATGTAGCTGGTAGGAGTCGAGGGTGGGTTCATTGTGGTGTGTGATGTAGCTGGTAGGAGTCGAGGGTGGGTCCATTGTGGTGTGTGATGTAGGAGTCGAGGGTGGGTTCATTGTGGTGTGTGATGTAGCTGGTAGGAGTCGAGGTTGGGTTCATTGTGGTGTGTGATGTAGCTGGTAGGAGTCGAGGGGGTTCATTGTGGTGTGTGATGTAGCTGGTAGGAGTCGAGGGTGGGTCCATTGTGGTGTGTGATGTAGGAGTCGAGGGTGGGTTCATTGTGGTGTGTGATGTAGCTGGTAGGAGTCGAGGTTGGGTTCATTGTGGTGTGTGATGTAGCTGGTAGGAGTCGAGGGTGGGTTCATTGTGGTGTGTGATGTAGCTGGTAGGAGTCGAGGGTGGGTCCATTGTGGTGTGTGATGTAGGAGTCGAGGTGGGTTCATTGTGGTGTGTGATGTAGCTGGTAGGAGTCGAGGTTGGGTTCATTGTGGTGTGTGATGTAGCTGGTAGGAGTCGAGGGTGGGTTCATTGTGGTGTGTGATGTAGCTGGTAGGAGTCGAGGGTGGGTCCATTGTGGTGTGTGATGTAGCTGGTAGGAGTCGAGGGTGGGTTCATTGTGGTGTGTGATGTAGCTGGTAGGAGTCGAGGGTGGGTTCATTGTGGTGTGTGATGTAGCTGGTAGGAGTCGAGGGTGGGTCCATTGTGGTGTGTGATGTAGGAGTCGAGGGTGGGTTCATTGTGGTGTGTGATGTAGCTGGTAGGAGTCGAGGGTGGGTCCATTGTGGTGTGTGATGTAGGAGTCGAGGTTGGGTTCATTGTGGTGTGTGATGTAGCTGGTAGGAGTCGAGGTTGGGTTCATTGTGGTGTGTGATGTAGCTGGTAGGAGTCGAGGGTGGGTTCATTGTGGTGTGTGATGTAGCTGGTAGGAGTCGAGGGTGGGTCCATTGTGGTGTGTGATGTAGCTGGTAGGAGTCGAGGTGGGTTCATTGTGGTGTGTGATGTAGCTGGTAGGAGTCGAGGGTGGGTTCATTGTGGTGTGTGATGTCGCTGGTAGGAGTCGAGGGTGGGTTCATTGTGGTGTGTGATGTAGCTGGTAGGAGTCGAGGTTGGGTTCATTGTGGTGTGTGATGTAGCTGGTAGGAGTCGAGGGTGGGTTCATTGTGGTGTGTGATGTAGCTGGTAGGAGTCGAGGGTGGGTCCATTGTGATGTGTGATGTAGGAGTCGAGGGTGGGTCCATTGTGGTGTGTGATGTAGGAGTCGAGGGTGGGTTCATTGTGGTGTGTGATGTAGCTGGTAGGAGTCGAGGTTGGGTTCATTGTGGTGTGTGATGTAGCTGGTAGGAGTCGAGGGTGGGTTCATTGTGGTGTGTGATGTAGCTGGTAGGAGTCGAGGGTGGGTTCATTGTGGTGTGTGATGTCGCTGGTAGGAGTCGAGGGTGGGTTCATTGTGGTGTGTGATGTAGCTGGTAGGAGTCGAGGTTGGGTTCATTGTGGTGTGTGATGTAGCTGGTAGGAGTCGAGGGTGGGTTCATTGTGGTGTGTGATGTAGCTGGTAGGAGTCGAGGGTGGGTCCATTGTGGTGTGTGATGTAGGAGTCGAGGTTGGGTTCATTGTGGTGTGTGATGTAGCTGGTAGGAGTCGAGGTTGGGTTCATTGTGGTGTGTGATGTAGCTGGTAGGAGTCGAGGGTGGGTTCATTGTGGTGTGTGATGTAGCTGGTAGGAGTCGAGGGTGGGTCCATTGTGGTGTGTGATGTAGCTGGTAGGAGTCGAGGGTGGGTTCATTGTGGTGTGTGATGTAGCTGGTAGGAGTCGAGGGTGGGTTCATTGTGGTGTGTGATGTCGCTGGTAGGAGTCGAGGGTGGGTTCATTGTGGTGTGTGATGTAGCTGGTAGGAGTCGAGGTTGGGTTCATTGTGGTGTGTGATGTAGCTGGTAGGAGTCGAGGGTGGGTTCATTGTGGTGTGTGATGTAGCTGGTAGGAGTCGAGGGTGGGTCCATTGTGATGTGTGATGTAGGAGTCGAGGGTGGGTCCATTGTGGTGTGTGATGTAGGAGTCGAGGGTGGGTTCATTGTGGTGTGTGATGTAGCTGGTAGGAGTCGAGGTTGGGTTCATTGTGGTGTGATGTAGCTGGTAGGAGTCGAGGGTGGGTTCATTGTGGTGTGTGATGTAGCTGGTAGGAGTCGAGGGTGGGTTCATTGTGGTGTGTGATGTCGCTGGTAGGAGTCGAGGGTGGGTTCATTGTGGTGTGTGATGTAGCTGGTAGGAGTCGAGGTTGGGTTCATTGTGGTGTGTGATGTAGCTGGTAGGAGTCGAGGGTGGGTTCATTGTGGTGTGTGATGTAGCTGGTAGGAGTCGAGGGTGGGTCCATTGTGGTGTGTGATGTAGGAGTCGAGGGTGGGTTCATTGTGGTGTGTGATGTAGCTGGTAGGAGTCGAGGTTGGGTTCATTGTGGTGTGTGATGTAGCTGGTAGGAGTCGAGGGTGGGTTCATTGTGGTGTGTGATGTAGCTGGTAGGAGTCGAGGGTGGGTCCATTGTGGTGTGTGATGTAGGAGTCGAGGGTGGGTTCATTGTGGTGTGTGATGTAGCTGGTAGGAGTCGAGGTTGGGTTCATTGTGGTGTGTGATGTAGCTGGTAGGAGTCGAGGGTGGGTTCATTGTGGTGTGTGATGTAGCTGGTAGGAGTCGAGGGTGGGTCCATTGTGGTGTGTGATGTAGGAGTCGAGGGTGGGTTCATTGTGGTGTGTGATGTAGCTGGTAGGAGTCGAGGTTGGGTTCATTGTGGTGTGTGATGTAGCTGGTAGGAGTCGAGGTGGGTTCATTGTGGTGTGTGATGTAGCTGGTAGGAGTCGAGGGTGGGTTCATTGTGGTGTGTGATGTAGCTGGTAGGAGTCGAGGGTGGGTTCATTGTGGTGTGTGATGTAGCTGGTAGGAGTCGAGGGTGGGTTCATTGTGGTGTGTGATGTAGCTAGTAGGAGTCGAGGGTGGGTTCATTGTGGTGTGTGATGTAGGAGTCGAGGTTGGGTTCATTGTGGTGTGTGATGTAGCTGGTAGGAGTCGAGGGTGGGTTCATTGTGGTGTGTGATGTAGCTGGTAGGAGTCGAGGGTGGGTTCATTGTGGTGTGTGATGTAGCTAGTAGGAGTCGAGGGTGGGTTCATTGTGGTGTGTGATGTAGCTGGTAGGAGTCGAGGGTGGGTTCATTGTGGTGTGTGATGTAGCTGGTAGGAGTCGAGGTTGGGTTCATTGTGGTGTGTGATGTAGGAGTCGAGGGTGGGTTCATTGTGGTGTGTGATGTAGCTGGTAGGAGTCGAGGTTGGGTTCATTGTGGTGTGTGACGTAGCTGGTAAGGGTTGAGGTTGGGTTCATTGTGGTGTGTGATGTAGCTGGTAGGAGTCGAGGGTGGGTTCATTGTGGTGTGTGATGTAGCTGGTAGGAGTCGAGGGTGGGTTCATTGTGGTGTGTGATGTAGCTGGTAGGAGTCGAGGGTGGGTCCATTGTGGTGTGTGATGTAGGAGTCGAGGGTGGGTTCATTGTGGTGTGTGATGTAGCTGGTAGGAGTCGAGGTTGGGTTCATTGTGGTGTGTGATGTAGCTGGTAGGAGTCGAGGGTGGGTTCATTGTGGTGTGTGATGTAGCTGGTAGGAGTCGAGGGTGGGTCCATTGTGGTGTGTGATGTAGGAGTCGAGGGTGGGTTCATTGTGGTGTGTGATGTAGCTGGTAGGAATCGAGGTTGGGTTCATTGTGGTGTGTGATGTAGCTGGTAGGAGTCGAGGGTGGGTTCATTGTGGTGTGTGATGTAGCTGGTAGGAGTCGAGGGTGGGTCCATTGTGGTGTGTGATGTAGCTGGTAAGAGTCGAGGGTGGGTTCATTGTGGTGTGTGATGTAGCTGGTAGGAGTCGAGGGTGGGTCCATTGTGGTGTGTGATGTAGCTGGTAGGAGTCGAGGGTGGGTCCATTGTGGTGTGTGATGTAGGAGTCGAGGGTGGGTTCATTGTGGTGTGTGATGTAGCTGGTAGGAGTCGAGGGTGGGTCCATTGTGGTGTGTGATGTAGGAGTCGAGGTTGGGTTCATTGTGGTGTGTGATGTAGCTGGTAGGAGTCGAGGTTGGGTTCATTGTGGTGTGTGATGTAGCTGGTAGGAGTCGAGGGTGGGTTCATTGTGGTGTGTGATGTAGCTGGTAGGAGACGAGGGTGGGTCCATTGTGGTGTGTGATGTAGCTGGTAGGAGTCGAGGGTGGGTTCATTGTGGTGTGTGATGTAGCTGGTAGGAGTCGAGGGTGGGTTCATTGTGGTGTGTGATGTCGCTGGTAGGAGTCGAGGGTGGGTTCATTGTGGTGTGTGATGTAGCTGGTAGGAGTCGAGGGTGGGTTCATTGTGGTGTGTGATGTAGCTGGTAGGAGTCGAGGGTGGGTCCATTGTGGTGTGTGATGTAGGAGTCGAGGTTGGGTTCATTGTGGTGTGTGATGTAGCTGGTAGGAGTCGAGGTTGGGTTCATTGTGGTGTGTGATGTAGCTGGTAGGAGTCGAGGGTGGGTTCATTGTGGTGTGTGATGTAGCTGGTAGGAGTCGAGGGTGGGTTCATTGTGGTGTGTGATGTAGCTGGTAGGAGTCGAGGGTGGGTTCATTGTGGTGTGTGATGTAGCTGGTAGGAGTCGAGGGTGGGTTCATTGTGGTGTGTGATGTAGCTAGTAGGAGTTGAGGGTGGGTTCATTGTGGTGTGTGATGTAGGCGTCGAGGTTGGGTTCATTGTGGTGTGTGATGTAGCTGGTAGGAGTCGAGGGTGGGTTCATTGTGGTGTGTGACGTAGCTAGTAGGAGTCGAGGGTGGGTTCATTGTGGTGTGTGATGTAGCTGGTAGGGGTCGAGGGTGGGTTCATTGTGGTGTGTGACGTAGCGAGTAGGAGTCGAGGGTGGGTTCATTGTGGTGTGTGATGTAGCTGGTAGGAGTCGAGGGTGGGTTCATTGTGGTGTGTGATGTAGCTGGTAGGAGTCGAGGGTGGGTTCATTGTGGTGTGTGACGTAGCTAGTAGGAGTCGAGGGTGGGTTCATTGTGGTGTGTGACGTAGCTAGTAGGAGTCGAGGGTGGGTTCATTGTGGTGTGTGATGTAGCTGGTAGGAGTCGAGGGTGGGTTCATTGTGGTGATAGATGTAGCTGGTAGGGGTCAAGGGTGGGTTCATTGTGGTGTGTGACGTAGCTGGTAGGAGTCGAGGGTGGGTTCATTGTGGTGTGTGATGTAGCTGGTAGGGATCGAGGGTGGGTTCATTGTGGTGATAGATGTAGCTGGTAGGAGGCTAGGGTGGGTTCATTGTGGTGTGTAACGTAGCTGGTAGGGGGTTGAGGGTGGGTTCATTGTGGTGATAGATGTAGCTGGTAGGAGTCGAGGGTGGGTTCATTGTGGTGTGTAACGTAGCTGGTAGGGGGTTGAGGGTGGGTTCATTGTGGTGTGTAACGTAGCTGGTAGGGGGTTGAGGGTGGGTTCATTGTGGTGTGTGATGTAGCTAGTAGGAGTCGAGGGTGGGTTCATTGTGGTGTGTAACGTAGCTGGTAGGGGGTTGAGGGTGGGTTCATTGTGGTGTGTAACGTAGCTGGTAGGGGGTTGAGGGTGGGTTCATTGTGGTGTGTGATGTAGCTAGTAGGAGTCGAGGGTGGGTTCATTGTGGTGTGTGATGTAGCTGGTAGGGGGTTGAGGGTGGGTTCATTGTGGTGTGTAACGTAGCTGGTAGGAGGTTGAGGGTGGGTTCATTGTGGTGTGTTAACCAGGAGGTAGATGATTAGTCATTTATTTTCACTGGGTCTTGGCATGCCACCTCTGCAGGGTACACTTGCCAACACCTTGCCCCCATTCTGCCAAATCGGAGCCAATTTAACAATGTGATAATTTCTCTGTGGATGATATCATCTTTCTTTTATCCAACTGCCTCAATGGAGTTCTCTCTCTCCCCCTCTCCCAAATTCAAGCTGCTTTATTGGCATGAAAAAAATTGTATCAATATTGCCAACGCAACAATGTATACATTGTAGTAAAATTATAAACAATAACAAATAATATAAAATGGCAGTAAATAAAATCTCTCTCTCTCTGTCTCTGTCTCTGTCTCTGTCTCTGTCTCTCTCTCTCTCTCTCTCTCTCTCTCTCTCTCTCTCTCTCTCTCTCTCTCTCTCTCTCTCTCTCTCTCTCTCTCTCTCTCTCTCTCTCTCTCTCTCTCTCTCAAAATCAGCCTCATCAGTTTCCTGGCCCTGTTCCTGAAATCGCAAAGGGGAATATTAACGAACCTCCTCAGCCAATTAACACCTAGCTCACATAACAACCTTTATACCGCCACACAAACACTTGCTGTGCCGAGGAGTAAAGGAACAGAGAGAGAGGGGGACAATTATAGAGTGTGGAGAGAGAGAGAAGGAAAGAGAGGAGAGAGAGAGAAGGAAAGAGAGGAGACATTAACACAGTCAGGCAGAGAGGAATGAGAAACAGAGGGAGGGAGTGTGAGAGGAGAGAGAGGTGTATTCAGTGTGAAGAGAGAGAAAGACTATGTGAGGTAGAGAGGTTAACTTGGCCTTGCTGGCCTTATAGCTGTGACATACCAAGATGGGAGGTAGTGGATTGAAGCATAAACAGACATACACTGTGGACACACACATTCTGGACACACACACACAACCAAAGTCACACACACACACACACACACACACACATACACACAGCCAAAGACACAAATAATAATAATAGCAAGGGAGAGAGGAGCGTGTAGGATAATGACAGAGGAGAGAGAGGAGCGTGTATGATAATGACTGAGGAGAGAGATGAGTGTGTATGATAATAGGAGAGAGAGGAGTGTGTACGATAATGGCAGAGGAGAGAGAGGAATGTCTATGATAATGGCAAGGGAGAGAGTGGAGCGTGTATGATAATGACAGAAGAGAGAGAGGAGTGTGTATGATAATGACAGAGGAGAGAGAGGAGTGTGTATGATAATGACAGGGGAGAGAGAGGAATGTCTATGATAATTGCAAGGGAGAGAGTGGAGCGTGTATGATAATGACAGAAGAGAGAGAGGAATGTCTATGATAATGGCAAGGGAGATATGAGCGTGTAGGATAATGACTGAGGAGAGAGAGGAGTGGCTATGATAATGACATAGGAGACAGGAGTGTCTATGATAATGGCAAAGGAGACAGAGGGGTGTCTATGATAATGGCAGAGGAGAGAGGAGCATGTATGATAATGACAGAGGAGAGAGAGGAGTGTGTATGATAATGACAGGGGAGAGAGAGGAATGTCTATGATAATTGCAAGGGAGAGAGTGGAGCGTGTATGATAATGACAGAAGAGAGAGAGGAATGTCTATGATAATGGCAAGGGAGATATGAGCGTGTAGGATAATGACTGAGGAGAGAGAGGAGCGTGTAAGATAATGACAGAGGAGAGAGAGGAGTGTCTATGATAATGACAGAGGAGAGAGTGGAGTGTGTATGATAATGGCAAGGGAGAGAGTGGAGCGTGTATGATAATGACAGAGGAGAGAGAGGAGTGTCTATGACAATGACAGAGGAGAGAGTAGAGCGTGTATGATAATGACAGAGGAGAAAGAGGAGTGTATGATAATGACAGAGGAGAGAGAGGAGTGTGTATGATAATGACATAGGAGAGAGGGAGTGTCTATGATAATGACATAGGAGAGAGGAGTGTCTATGATAATGGCAAAGGAGACAGAGGGGTGTCTATGATAATGGCAGAGGAGAGAGAGGAGTGTGTATGGTTATGACAGAGGAGAGAGAGGAGTGTCTATGATAATGACAGAGGAGAGAGAGGAATGTCTATGATAATGGCAAGGGAGATATGAGCGTGTAGGATAATGACTGAGGAGAGAGAGGAGCGTGTATGATAATGACTGAGGAGAGAGATGAGTGTGTATGATAATAGGAGAGAGAGGAGTGTGTACGATAATGGCAGAGGAGAGAGAGGAGTGTGTATGATAATGACAGAGGAGAGAGAGGAGTGTGTATGATAATGACTGGGGGAGAGAGAGGAGTGTGTATGATAATGACAGGGGAGAGAGAGGAGTGTGTATGATAATGACAGAGGAGAGAGAGGAGTGTGTATGATAATGACAGGGGAGAGAGAGGAGTGTGTATGATAATGACAGGGGAGAGAGAGGAGTGTGTATGATAATGACAGGGGAGAGACAGGAGTGTGTATGATAATGACAGAGGAGAGAGAGGAATGTCTATGATAATGGCATAGGAGACAGGAGTGTCTATGATAATGACAGAGGAGAGAGAGGAATGTCTATGATAATGGCAAGGGAGAGAGTGGAGCGTGTATGATAATGACAGAGGAGAGAGAGGAGTGTGTATGATAATGACAGAGGAGAGAGAGGAATGTCTATGATAATGGCAAGGGAGAGAGTGGAGCGTGTATGATAATGACAGAGGAGAGAGAGGAGTGTGTATGATAATGACAGAGGAGAGAGAGGAATGTCTATGATAATGGCAAGGGAGAGACTGGAGCGTGTATGATAATGACAGAGGAGAGAGAGGAGTGTGTATGATAATGACAGAGGAGAGAGAGGAGTGTGTATGATAATGACAGGGGAGAGAGAGGAGTGTGTATGATAATGACAGAGGAGAGAGAGGAATGTCTATGATAATGGCAAGGGAGAGAGTGGAGTGTGTATGATAATGACAGAGGAGAGAGAGGAATGTCTATGATAATGGCAAGGGAGAGAGTGGAGCGTGTATGACAATGACAGAGGAGAGAGTAGAGTGTGTATGATAATGACAGAGGAGAAAGAGGAGTGTATGATAATGACAGAGGAGAGAGAGGAGTGTGTATGATAATGACATAGGAGACAGGAGTGTCTATGATAATGGCAAAGGAGACAGAGGGGTGTCTATGATAATGGCAGAGGAGAGAGGAGCATGTATGATAATGACAGAGGAGAGAGAGAAGTGTGTATGATAAAGACAGAGGAGAGAGAGGAATGTCTATGATAATGGCAAGGGAGATATGAGCGTGTAGGATAATGACTGAGGAGAGAGAGGAGCGTGTAAGATAATGACAGAGGAGAGAGAGTAGTGTCTATGATAATGACAGAGGAGAGAGTGGAGTGTGTATGATAATGGCAAGGGAGAGACTGGAGCGTGTATGATAATGACAGAGGAGAGAGAGTAGTGTCTATGATAATGACAGAGGAGAGAGTGGAGTGTGTATGATAATGGCAAGGGAGAGAGTGGAGCGTGTATGATAATGACAGAGGAGAGAGAGGAGTGTCTATGACAATGACAGAGGAGAGAGTAGAGCGTGTATGATAATGACAGAGGAGAAAGAGGAGTGTATGATAATGACAGAGGAGAGAGAGGAGTGTGTATGATAATGACATAGGAGAGAGGGAGTGTCTATGATAATGACATAGGAGAGAGGAGTGTCTATGATAATGGCAAAGGAGACAGAGGGGTGTCTATGATAATGGCAGAGGAGAGAGGAGCATGTATGATAATGACAGAGGAGAGAGAGGAGTGTGTATGATAATGACAGAGGAGAGAGAGGAGTGTCTATGATAATGACAGAGGAGAGAGAGGAATGTCTATGATAATGGCAAGGGAGATATGAGCGTGTAGGATAATGACTGAGGAGAGACAGGAGTGTCTATGATAATGACAGAGGAGTGGAGTGTGTATGATAATGACAGAGGAGAGAGGGGAGTGTCTATGATAATGACAGAGGAGAGAGAGGAGTGTCTATGATAATGACAGAGGAGAGAGAGGAGTGTGTGTGTGATAATGACAGAGGAGAGAGGAGTGTGTATGATAATGACAGAGGAGAGAGAGGAGCGTCTACGGTAATGACAGAGGAGAGGGAGGAGTGTCTATGATAATGACATAGGAGAGATAGGAGTGTCTGTGATAATGACATAGGAGAGAGAGGAGTGTCCATGATAATGACAGAGGAGAGAGGGGAGTGTCTATGATAATGACAGAGGAGAGAGAGCAGTGTCTATGATAATGACAGAGGAGAGAGAGGAGTGTGTGTGATAATGACAGAGGAGAGAAGAGTGTGTATGATAATGACAGAGGAGAGAGAGGAGCGTCTACGGCAATGACAGAGGAGAGAGAGGAGTGTCGATGATAATGACAGAGAAGAGAGTGGAGCGTGTATGATAATGACAGAGGAGAGGGAGGAGCATCTATGGTAATGACAGAGGAGAGAGAGGAGTGTCTATGGTAATGAGAGAGAGAGAGGAGTGTCTATGATAATGACAGAGGAGAGAGAGGAGTGTCTATGATGGAGAGAGGAGTGTCTATGATAATGACAGAGGAGAGAGGGGAGTGTCTATGATAATGACATAGGAGAGATAGGAGTGTCTATGATAATGACATAGGAGAGAGAGGAGTGTCTATGATAATGACAGAGGAGAGAGAGGAGTGTGCATGATAATGACAGAGGAGAGAGAGGAGTGTGTATGATAATGACAGAGGAGAGAGTGGAGTGTGTATGATAATGACAGAGGAGAGAGAGGAGTGTGTATGATAATGACAGAGGAGAGAGATGAGTGTCTATGATAATAACAGAGGAGAGAGAGGAGTGTGTATGATAATGACAGAGGAGAGAGAGGAGTGTGTATGATAATGACAGAGGAGAGAGAGGAGTGTGTATGATAATGACAGAGGAGAGAGAGGAGTGTCTATGATAATGACAGAGGAGAGAGAGGAGTGTCTATGATAATGACTGAGGAGAGAGAGGAGTGTCTATGATAATGACAGAGGAGAGAGAGGAGTGTCTATGATAATGACAGAGGAGAGAGAGGAGTGTCTATGATAATGACTGAGGAGAGAGAGGAGTGTCTATGATAATGACAGAGGAGAGAGAGGAGTGAGAATGATGACAGAGGAGAGAGAGGAGTGAGAATGATGACAGAAGCAGTAATGTGAAACAGAAGGGAAGGAGGCAGAACGACGAAAGAGAGAGAAAAGTACGGAATATGTTAAACAGCAAGGAGATAGACGGAAAGCCTGATTAGTAGAGGAAAGGGTGAGCCGGCCTGTTTAGTAGAGGAAAGGGTGAGCAGGCTGAAAAGGCAGAGGGCTGAAATGAGGAAACTGTGATTGAGATGAAATCATTAGAAAGGCCGAATTGTGGAGTTCAGAGAAATATGCAAATACACTTAATTGTTCTTTGATTTGCTCAGCCGCTTTCATATCACATTACCCCTTCTTCTGTCAATCTCACATTACCCCTTCCACTGTCAATCTCACATTACCCCTTCTTCAGTCAATCTCACATTACCCCTTCCACTGTCAATCTCACATTACACCTTCCACTGTCAATCTCACATTACACCTTCCACTGTCAATCTCACATTACACCTTCCACTGTCAATCTCACATTACCCCTTCCACTGTCAATCTCACATTACACCTTCCACTGTCAATCTCACATTACCCCTTCCACTGTCAATCTCACATTACCCCTTCCACTGTCAATCTCACATTACCCCTTCCACTGTCAATCTCACATTACACCTTCCTCTGTCAATCTCACATTACACCTTCTGTCAATCTCACATTACCCCTTCCACTGTCAATCTCACATTACCCCTTCCACTGTCAATCTCACATTACACCTTCCTCTGTCAATCTCACATTACACCTTCTTCTGTCAATCTCACATTACCCCTTCTTCTGTCAATCTCACATTACCCCTTCCACTCTCAATCTCACATTACCCCTTCTGTCAATCTCACATTACCCCTTCCACTCTCAATCTCACATTACCCCTTCTGTCAATCTCACATTACCCCTTCCACTCTCAATCTCACATTACCCCTTCCTCTGTCAATCTCACATTACCCCTTCCACTCTCAATCTCACATTACCCCTTCCTCTGTCAATCTCACATTACACCTTCCACTGTCAATCTCACATTACACCTTCCACTGTCAATCTCACATTACACCTTCCACTGTCAATCTCACATTACCCCTTCTTCTGTCAATCTCACATGATCCCTTCTTCTGTCAATCTCACATGATCCCTTCTTCTGTCAATCTCACATGACCCCTTCCACTCTCAATCTCACATTACCCCTTCCACTCTCAAATTACCCCTTCTGTCAATCTCACATTACCCCTTCCACTCTCAATCTCACATTACCCCTTCCACTCTCAATCTCACATTACCCCTTCCACTGTCAATCTCACATTACCCCTTCTTCTGTCAATCTCACATGACCCCTTCTTCTGTCAATCTCACATTACCCCTTCTTCTGTCAATCTCACATTACCCCTTCTGTCAATCTCACATTACCCCTTCCACTCTCAATCTCACATTACCCCTTCTGTCAATCTCACATTACCCCTTCCACTCTCAATCTCACATTACCCCTTCCACTCTCAATCTCGCATTACCCATTCCACTCTCAATCTCACATTACCCCTTCCACTCTCAATCTCACATTACCCCTTCCACTCTCAATCTCGCATTACCCATTCCACTCTCAATCTCACATTACCCCTTCCACTCTCAATCTCACATTACCCCTTCCACTGTCAATCTCACATTACCCCTTCTTCTGTCAATCTCACATTACCCCTTCCACTCTCAATCTCACATTACCCCTTCCACTCTCAATCTCACATTACCCCTTCCACTGTCAATCTCACATTACCCCTTCTTCTGTCAATCTCACATGACCCCTTCTTCTGTCAATCTCACATTACCCCTTCTTCTGTCAATCTCACATTACCCCTTCTGTCAATCTCACATTACCCCTTCCACTCTCAATCTCACATTACCCCTTCTGTCAATCTCACATTACCCCTTCCACTCTCAATCTCACATTACCCCTTCTGTCAATCTCACATTACCCCTTCCACTCTCAATCTCACATTACCCTTCCACTCTCAATCTCGCATTACCCATTCCACTCTCAATCTCACATTACACCTTCCACTCTCAATCTCACATTACCCCTTCTGTCAATCTCACATTACCCCTTCCACTCTCAATCTCACATTACCCCTTCCACTCTCAATCTCGCATTACCCCTTCCACTGTCAATCTCACATTACCCCTTCCACTCTCAATCTCACATTACCCCTTCTTCTGTCAATCTCACATTACCCCTTCTTCTGTCAATCTCACATTACCCCTTATTCTGTCAATCTCACATTACCCCTTCCACTCTCAATCTCACATTACCCCTTCTGTCAATCTCACATTACCCCTTCCACTCTCAATCTCACATTACCCCTTCCACTCTCAATCTCACATTACCCCTTCCACTGTCAATCTCACATTACCCCTTCCACTCTCAATCTCACATTACCCCTTCCACTCTCAATCTCACATTACCCCTTCCTCTGTCAATCTCGCATTACCCCTTCTTCTGTCAATCTCACATTACCCCTTCTTCTGTCAATCTCACATTACCCCTTCTTCTGTCAATCTCACATTACCCCTTCTTCTGTCAATCTCACATTAACCCTTCGACTGTCAATCTCACATGACCCCTCCCTCCATCAATCTCACATTACCCCTTCTTCTGTCAATCTCACATTACCCCTTCTTCTGTCAATCTCACATTACCCCTTCCACTGTCAATCTCACATGACCCCTTCCCCTGTCAATCTCACATTACCCCTTCCACTGTCAATCTCACATTACCCCTTCTTCTGTCAATCTCATATTACCCCTTCCACTGTCAATCTCACATTACCCCTTCCACTGTCAATCTCACATTACCCCTTCTTCTGTCAATCTCGCATTGCCCCTTCTTCTGTCAATTCCACATTACCCCTTCTTCTGTCAATCTCACATTACCCCTTCCTCTGTCAATCTCACATTACCCCTTTCCCTGTCAATCTCACATTACCCCTTCCCCTCTCAATCTCACATTACCCCTTCCACTCTCAATCTCACATTACCCCTTCTTCTGTCAATCTCACATTACCCCTTCCTCTGTTAATCTCACATTACCCCTTCATCCGTCAATCTCACATTACCCCTTCCACCGTCATCTCACATGACCCCTTCCTCCGTCAATCTCACATTACCCCTTCCTCTGTCAATCTCACATTACCCCTTCCACTGTCAATCTCACATTATCCCTTCCTCTGTCAATCTCACATTACCACTTCCACTGTCAATCTCACATTCCACCTTCCACTGTCAATCTCACATTCCACCTTCCACTGTCAATCTCACATTCCACCTTCCACTGTCAATCTCACATTTCCCCTTCCACTGTCAATCTCACATTACCCCTTCCCCTGTCAATCTCACATTACCCCTTCTTCTGTCAATCTCACATTACCCCTTCCTCCGTCAATCTCACATTACCCCTTCCACTGTCAATCTTACATTGCCCCTTCCACTGTCAATCTCACAATACCCCTTCCACTGTCAATCTCACATTACTCTTTCCACTGTCAATCTCACATTACCTCTTCTTCTGTCAATCTCACATTAACCCTTCTGTCAATCTCACATTACCCCTTCTTCTGTCAATCTCACATTACCCCTTCTTCTGTCAATCTCACATTACACCTTCCACTGTCAATCTCACATTACACCTTCCACTGTCAATCTCACATTACCCCTTCTGTCAATCTCACATTACCCCTTCCACTCTCAATCTCACATTACCCCTTCTGTCAATCTCACATTACCCCTTCCACTCTCAATCTCACATTACCCCTTCCACTCTCAATCTCACATTACCCCTTCCACTGTCAATCTCACATTACCCCTTCCACTCTCAATCTCACATTACCCCTTCTGTCAATCTCACATTACCCCTTCCACTCTCAATCTCACATTACCCCTTCCACTCTCAATCTCGCATTACCCATTCCACTCTCAATCTCGCATTACCCCTTCCACTGTCAATCTCACATTACCCCTTCCACTCTCAATCTCACATTACCCCTTCTTCTGTCAATCTCACATTACCCCTTCTTCTGTCAATCTCACATTACCCCTTATTCTGTCAATCTCACATTACCCCTTCCACTCTCAATCTCACATTACCCCTTCTGTCAATCTCACATTACCCCTTCCACTCTCAATCTCACATTACCCCTTCCACTCTCAATCTCACATTACCCCTTCCACTGTCAATCTCACATTACCCCTTCCACTCTCAATCTCACATTACCCCTTCCTCTCTCAATCTCACATTACCCCTTCCTCTGTCAATCTCGCATTACCCCTTCTTCTGTCAATCTCACATTACCCCTTCTTCTGTCAATCTCACATTACCCCTTCTTCTGTCAATCTCACATTACCCCTTCTTCTGTCAATCTCACATTAACCCTTCGACTGTCAATCTCACATGACCCCTCCCTCCAATCAATCCCCTTCCACTGTCAATCTCACCCCTTCTTCTGTCAATTACCCCTTCACTGTCATTACCCCTTCTTCTGTCAATCTCACATTACCCCTTCCACTGTCAATCTCACCCCTTCCACTCTGAATCCCCTTCCCCTTCTGTCAATCTCACATTACCCCTTCCACTGTCAATCTCACATTACCCCTTCTTCTGTCAATCTCATTTACCCCTTCTTCTGTCAATCTCACATTACCCCTTCCACTGTCAATCTCACATTACCCCTTCCACTGTCAATCTCACATTCCCCTTCTTCTGTCAATCTCACATTACCCCTTCTTCTGTCAATCTCACATTACCCCTTCCTCTGTCAATCTCACATTCCCCTTCCACTGTCAATCTCACATTACCCCTTTCCCTGTCAATCTCACATTACCCCTTCCACTGTCAATCTCACATTACCCCTTCCACTCTCAATCTCACATTACCCCTTCTTCTGTCAATCTCACATTACCCCTTCCACTGTCAATCTCATTACCCCTTCATCCGTCAATCTCACATTACCCCTTCCTCCGTCATCTCACATGACCCCTTCCTCCGTCAATCTCACATTACCCCTTCCACTGTCAATCTCACATTACCCCTTCCACTGTCAATCTCACATTATCCCTTCCTCTGTCAATCTCACATTACCACTTCCACTGTCAATCTCACATTCCACCTTCCACTGTCAATCTCACATTCCCCTTCCACTGTCAATCTCACATTCCACCTTCCACTGTCAATCTCACATTTCCCCTTCCACTGTCAATCTCACATTACCCCTTCCCCTGTCAATCTCACATTACCCCTTCTTCTGTCAATCTCACATTACCCCTTCCTCCATCAATCTCACATTACCCCTTCCACTGTCAATCTCACATTACCCCTTCCACTGTCAATCTCACATTACCCCTTCCACTGTCAATCTCAATACCCACCACTCTCAATCTCACACTGTCAATCTCACATTACCCCACATTCTGTCAATCTTTCCACTGTCAATCTCACATTACCCCTTCTTCTGTCAATCTCACATTACCCCTTCTTCTGTCAATCTCACATTACCCCTTCTGTCAATCTCACATTACCCCTTCTGTCAATCTCACATTACCCCTTCCAATCTTTACCCCTTCCACTCTCAATCTCACATTACCCCTTCTGTCAATCTCACATTACCCCTTCCACTCTCAATCTCACATTACCCCTTCCACTGTCAATCTCACATTACCCCTTCCACTCTCAATCTCACATTACCCCTTCCACTCAATCTCAATCCCCTTCAATCTCATTACCCCTTCCACTCTCAATCTCACATTACCCCTTCCACTGTCAATCTCACATTACCCCTTCCACTCTCAATCTCACATTACCCCTTCCACTGTCAATCTCACATTACCCCTTCTTCTGTCAATCTCACATTACCCCTTCCTTCAATCTCTTACCCCTTCTTCTGTCAATCTCACATTACCCCTTCTGTCAATCTCTTACCCCTTTACCCCTTCTGTCAATCTCACATTAACCCTTCCACTGTCAATCTCATTACCCCTGAATCTCCCCTTACCCTTCCATCAATCTCACATTACCCCTTCTTCTGTCAATCTCACATTACCCCTTCTTCTGTCAATCTCACATTACCCCTTCCACTGTCAATCTCACATGACCCCTTCCCCTGTCAATCTCACATTACCCCTTCCACTGTCAATCTCACATTACCCCTTCTTCTGTCAATCTCATATTACCCCTTCCACTGTCAATCTCACATTACCCCTTCTTCTGTCAATCTCGCATTGCCCCTTCTTCTGTCAATTCCACATTACCCCTTCTTCTGTCAATCTCACATTACCCCTTCCTCTGTCAATCTCACATTACCCCTTTCCCTGTCAATCTCACATGACCCCTTCCCCTGTCAATCTCACATTACCCCTTCCACTCTCAATCTCACATTACCCCTTCCACTCTCAATCTCACATTACCCCTTCTTCTGTCAATCTCACATTACCCCTTCCTCTGTTAATCTCACATTACCCCTTCATCCGTCAATCTCACATTACCCCTTCCTCCGTCATCTCACATGACCCCTTCCTCCGTCAATCTCACATTACCCCTTCCACTGTCAATCTCACATTACCCCTTCCACTGTCAATCTCACATTATCCCTTCCTCTGTCAATCTCACATTACCCCTTCCACTGTCAATCTCACATTACCCCTTCCACTGTCAATCTCACATTCCACCTTCCACTGTCAATCTCACATTCCACCTTCCACTGTCAATCTCACATTTCCCCTTCCACTGTCAATCTCACATTACCCCTTCCCTGTCAATCTCACATTACCCCTTCTTCTGTCAATCTCACATTACCCCTTCCTCCATCAATCTCACATTACCCCTTCCACTGTCAATCTTACATTGCCCCTTCCACTGTCAATCTCACAATACCCCTTCCACTGTCAATCTCACATTACTCTTTCCACTGTCAATCTCACATTACCTCTTCTTCTGTCAATCTCACATGAACCCTTCTGTCAATCTCACATTACCCCTTCTTCTGTCAATCTCACATGAACCCTTCTGTCAATCTCGCATTGCCCCTTCTTCTGTCAATCTCACATGACCCCTTCTTCTGTCAATCTCACATTACCCCTTCTTCTGTCAATCTCACATTACCCCTTCTTCTGTCAATCTCACATTACACCTTCCACTGTCAATCTCACATTACCCCTTCTTCTGTCAATCTCACATTACCCCTTCCACTGTCAATCTCACATTACCCCTTCCACTGTCAATGTCACTCTCTCCCCATCCCACTCTCTCTCTCTCTCTCTCTCTCTCTCTCTCTCTCTCTCTCTCTCTCTCTCTCTCTCTCTCTCTCTCTCTCTCTCTCTCTCTCTCTCTCTCTCTCTCTCTCTCTCTCTCTCTCTCTCTCTCTCTCTCTCTCTCTCTCTCTCTCTCCTTATTAAAGCAGTGTTCATTTTAACAGACTGAAGTTAATATACAGTCGTGGCCAAAAGTTTTGAGAATGACACAAATATTAATTTTCACAAAGTTTGCTGCTTCAGTGTCTTTAGATATTTTGATCAGATGTTACTATGAAATACTGAAGTATAATTACAAGCATTTCATAAGTGTCAGGCTTTTATTGACAATTACATAAAGTTGATGCAAAGAGTCAATATTTGCAGTGTTGACCCTTCTTTTTCAAAACCTCTGCAATCCGCCCTGCCATGCTGTCAATTAACTTCTGGGCCACATCCTGACTGATGGCAGCCCATTCTTGCATAATCAATGCTTGGAGTTTGTCAGAATTTGGGGATTGTTGTTTGTCCACACGCCTCTTGAGGATTGACCACAAGTTCTCCATGTGATAAAGATCTGGGGAGTTTCCTGGCCATGGACCCAAAATATCAATGTTTTGTTCCCCAAGCCACTTAGTTATCACTTTTACCTTATGGCAAGGTGCTCCATCATGCTGAGAAAGGCATTGTTCGTCACCAAACGGTTCCTGGATGGTTTGGAGAAGTTGCTCTCGGAGGATGTGTTGGTACCATTCCTTATTCATGGCTGTGTTCTTAGGCAAAATTGTGAGAGAGCCCACTCCCTTGGCTGAGAAGCAACCCCACACATGAATGGTCTCAGGATGCTTTACTGTTGGCATGACACAGGACTGATGGTAGCGCTCACCTTGTCTTCTCCAGACAAACTTTTTTTCCTGATGCCCCAAACAATCAGAAAGGAGATTCATCATAGAAAATGACTTTACCCCAGTCCTCAACAGTCCAATCCCTGTACCCTTTGCAGAATACCAGTCTGTGCCTGATGTTTTTCCTGGAGAGAAGTGGCTTCTTTGCTGCCCTTCTTGACACCAGGCCATCCTCCAAAAGTCTTCGCCTCACTGTGCATTCCGAGCCACTCACACCTGCCTGCTGCCATTCCTGAGCAAGCTCTGTACTGGTGGTGCCCGATCCCGCAGCTGAAATAACTTTAGGAGACGGTCCTGGCACTTGCTGGTCTTTCTTGGGCGCCCTGACGCCTTCTTCACAACAATTGAACCGCTCTCCTTGAAGTTCTTGATGATCCGATACATTATTTATTTAGGTGCAATCTTACTGGCAGCAATATCCTTGCCTGTGAAGCCTTTTTTTGTGCAAAGCAATGATGACTGCACGTGTTTCCTTGCAGGTAACCATGATTGACAGAGGAAGAACAGTGATTCCAAGCACCACCCTCCTTTTGAAGCTTCCAGTCTGTTATTCGAACTCAATCAGCATGACAGAGTGATCTCCAGCCTTGTCCTCGTCAACATTCACACCTGTGTTAACGAGAGAATCAATGACATGATGTCAGCTGGTCCTTTTGTGGCAGGGCTGAAATGCAGTGGAAATGTTTTTTTGTGATTCAGTTCATTTGCATGGCAAAGAGGGACTTTGCAATTAATTGCAATTTATCTGATCACTCTTCATAACGTTCTGGAGTATATGCAAATTGCCATCATACAAACTGAGGCAGCAGACTTTGTGAAAATTAATATTTGTGTCATTCTCAAAACTTTTGGCCATGACTGTACTGTAAGTATGTCAGCTCAATTACTCACAATCTTTACATCCTAGTGGCACTGAGTAAGTCTGTATGTTTGTACGTGTGAGTAAGTGCATGTGTGAGTGAGTGCGTGCGTTCGTGAGTGTGTGAGTGAGTTCGTGCGTGAGTGCGTGCAGGGATTATGCATTATAAGATTCACCATAGAGAAAGACAGCTGTCCTTCCTAATGACAATCTGTCACCACTCTCTTTGTCACGTCTCTCGCCCCTTCTCATCCCTCGCTTTGTCTTTTCATGGCCATCCTACTCTGTGTCCACTCCCCTCCTCTCAACGCTCCATACAGAGTTATCATTCCAGGGGAATAGGCCCTTCTCCCACACAACCACATATTTCACTACAAAAGAACACAAGGTATCTACAGCTGCCTGCAACAATCTGATCAATCTCTTGCTCGCTTATTTCTCCCTCTCCATCTGCCTTAGGCTGTTTTATCCATCTGCCTTAGGCTGTTTATCCATCTGCCTTAGGCTGTTTTATCCATCTGCCTTAGGCTGTTTATCCATCTGCCTTAGGCTGTTTATCCATCTGCCTTAGGCTGTTTTATCCATCTGCCTTTGGCTGTTTGGATTCATTAATAGTGAGAAAAACACTGCTATATTTACCTACTTGGTGGCAGGTAAACTAGCGGTTAAGAGCGTTGGGCCAGTAACTAAAAGGTTGCTTGTTAGAATCCCTGAGCTGGCTAGGTAAAACATCTTCCGATGTGCCCTTGAGCAAGGCACTTACCCCTAGCTGCTCCAGGGTCTCCGTCAATAATGGCTGATGTCTGGCTCATGACCCCACTCTCTGAGGGCGTCTCAGGGGATATGCAAAAAAAACTATTCACATACATATAATACACACTTGTACATGTGTGAAATATGACAAATATGACAAACCTACCTAAGTAATAAGCTTCTCATCAATGCCCTTACACGCTGAGAAAAACACAGTGAACGCACAGTACACACAAACCCTGTCATTCTGACTCATTGTTGTGGTGTTGAGGACGTGGTGGGATGGCTCCTATCATTTCCCTTTAGTCTAAAGTATAGTATATTCCTCTGAGGGGAGGTAATGATAGCGATTACACACATACCTGTGTTAGCCAATCACACACACCACACTTCTCAGCTGGGCACCTCCCATCACTCACACCCCCAGGCATTGTCATACACACTTAGCTACAAATATAAATCCCACACATCCATCGCCAAGCAACGTATCAGCAGACACTATCACCTCTACCTCACGTCCTGAATGGAAGCCAATCAGGTGAGCTACTCCCCTGGGGGATACCACTGTGATCAAAAGGTAGGGGTGGGGAACCAGGAGCTTGGGCTCTGTCTGTCTGTCTGTCTGTCTGTCTGTCTGTCTGTCTGTCTGTCTGTCTGTCTGTCTGTCTCTAGTATGTTGGCTGTGTCCTGTCGTGATTGCGGTGAGTGTTGGGCCAGAGTTCAGGGAGAGGGCAGGAGGGAGTAGCATAGCAGGTGCTGGGAGGACACTGATAACACACACACACACAAAGAGAGACACTTGAGGCATACACTGAGCTTGAGGCATAAACACATAACCAACTACACCCAGACCACACCCTCTGCACTGGCACTAATACAATAGTATAGTAATGGTGTGCTGAGTCAGGTGTCCACTATCTGTCTCTGTATCACAAGATCTGTTTATAAATGGTCTCTATCTCACTTGCTCTCTGTCACACACACACACACACACACACACACACACACACACACACACACACACACACACACACACACACACACACACACACACACACACACACACACACACACACACACACACACACACACACACACACACACACACACACACACACACACATATCAGGAGAGATGATGATGGGAGGGAGAGAGAGAGTTAGTTATTGTCTATTCACAATCCACAGAGACAAAGGGACAGCCAGAGAACATACGTGTGTGTGTGTCGTGTGTTTGTTTGTGTGTGTGCTTCCATACGTGTAAGTGGTCTGTGTCCGTGAGAGCGATTGTGTGTGTAGGTGGGCGGTGTGTGTTGCTGAGAGGGAGCTTTCTGAACACACATCATAAAGGCCAACATTTTCTGCAATTTATTTGTTTTTTAAATTCTGTGGCCACTGATGTCATTGTGGAATGGGAGTATTGTTCAAACACAATGTTGAACACAAACCACGCTGAGCACCCTGGAATCCAACACATTCTTTACATGCCCCAATCTCATAATTACTGCCCACTCTCCCTCCTTTCTCTCTATCCCTCTCTCCCTCTTTCTGTCTGAGTTGATTATTTGCCATTTAAGCCTATGGAACGTCTGTGTTCTGTCGCCTGTCCGGCCATCGCTCTCTTTCTCTCTCTCGTTCTCTCCTCTCCACCTTCTGAACAAACAATAAGGTCATTGTACAGAGTGAAATAACTGCAGACAAAATATGTTTGTTTTTTCCCCCCGATGTTTCTCCCTCCTCATTATTGTCTCTCTGCAGTGTTGGAAACAGCATGGGACAATAGCAGCCTAATGAGTACAGTGCCCCCCCCTGACCCCTCAGGCAGGGAGGTGTAATTGCAATGAATTCCGCTAATGGCTGCTTGGCTAATAATAACATTGGCAGCAGCAGTAATATAGCATTCAGTTCACACATTCTCCATCTCTCAAGGCCTAGCCCATTAGTACGTAACTTTCACACACTGTCCTGGGCTTTTAGGAGGCTAAAAGAGGAAGCAACAATAGCCTATTTACCAGCTAAAGACCACAGCCAATAAGTAACTAGGGAGAAAAAAAGGTATTGCTTTTGGTGCCATAATAACTGTCATTCCCGCAATAACTGTAAAAGAATGGCACCCTATTTCAGTGTCAGTCATATGAGGGTAGGACAGGTATAAAGGGTTTGTCAAATCCATGCTTTAAAACTGTAGGGTTGCTTTTCGTTTATCCCTAAATGCCTGTTCTGGGGTGAGGGCAGAGGTAGTGGTTTTTATTTATACCCAATGTCTGTTATAGAGTGGAGGTGGGGTAATGGTGTTCTGATGTCTGTTATAGAGTGGAGGTGGGGTAATGGTGTTCTGATGTCTGTTATAGAGTGGAGGTGGGGTAATGGTGTTCTGATGTCTGTTATAGAGTGGAGGTGGGGTAATGGTGTTCTGATGTCTGTTATAGAGTGGAGGTGGGGTAATGGTGTTCTGATGTCTGTTATAGAGTGGAGGTGGGGTAATGGTGTTCTGATGTCTGTTATAGAATGGAGGTGGGGTAATGGTGTTCTGATGTCTGTTATAAACATTTCTCGCTGTGAGCAATCTGGAGCTGGCCGTACTCCTCCACTCATCCCTCTCTTCTCTTGTCTCAAACTGCAATTTGTAAAACAGGGACCACCGCTCACTCTCCTCACCTACCTCATCACTCTCTTTACCCCATCTACAGCACCACTGCTCCCCTATCTCATCACTCTCCTCTCCTACCTCATCACTCTCTTTACCCCATCTACAGCCCTGCACAGCACCACTGCTCCCCTA
Source organism: Oncorhynchus keta (assembly GCF_023373465.1). Taxonomy (NCBI): domain Eukaryota; kingdom Metazoa; phylum Chordata; class Actinopteri; order Salmoniformes; family Salmonidae; genus Oncorhynchus; species Oncorhynchus keta. Next base: position 73,299,065 of record NC_068454.1, on the reverse strand, counting down.
TCTCATCACTCTCCTCTCCTACCTCATCACTCTCTTTACCCCATCTACAGACCCACACAGCACCACTGCTCCCCTATCTCATCACTCTCCTCTCCTACCTCATCACTCTCTTTACCCCATCTACAGCACCACTGCTCCCCTATCTCATCACTCTCCTCTCCTATCTCATCACTCTCTTTACCCCATCTACAGCACCACTGCTCCCCTATCTCATCACTCTCCTCTCCTATCTCATCACTCTCTTTACCCCATCTACAGCCCCCGCACAGCACCACTGCTCCCCTATCTCATCACTCTCTTTACCCCATCTACAGCACCACTGCTCCCCTATCTCATCACTCTCCTCTCCTACCTCATCACTCTCTTTACCCCATCTACAGCCCCGCACAGCACCACTGCTCCCCTATCTCATCACTCTCCTCTCCTACCTCATCACTCTCTTTACCCCATCTACAGCACCACTGCTCCCCTATCTCATCACTCTCCTCTCCTACCTCATAACTCTCTTTACCCCATCTACAGCCCCGCACAGCACCACTGCTCCCCTATCTCATCACTCTCCTCTCCTACCTCATCACTCTCTTTACCCCATCTACAGCACCACTGCTCCCCTATCTCATCACTCTTCTATCTCATCACTCTCTTTACCCCATCTACAGCCCCGCACAGTACCACTGCTCCCCTACCTCATCACTCTCTTTACCCCATCTACAGCACCACTGCTCCCCTATCTCATCACTCTCCTCTCCTATCTCATCACTCTCTTTACCCCATCTACAGCACCACTGCTCCCCTATCTCATCACTCTCCTCTCCTACCTCATCACTCTCTTTACCCCATCTACAGCCCCGCACAGCACCACTGCTCCACTATCTCATCACTCTCCTCTCCTATCTCATCACTCTCTTTACCCCATCTACAGCACCACTGCTCCCCTATCTCATCACTCTCCTCTCCTACCTCATAACTCTCTTTACCCCATCTACAGCCCCGCACAGCACCACTGCTCCCTATCTCATCACTCTCTTTACCCCATCTACAGCACCACTGCTCCCCTATCTCATCACTCTCCTCTCCTACCTCATAACTCTCTTTACCCCATCTACAGCCCCGCACAGCACCACTGCTCCCCTATCTCATCACTCTCCTCTCCTACCTCATCACTCTCTTTACCCCATCTACAGCCCCGCACAGTACCACTGCTTCCCTATCTCATCACTCTCTTTACCCCATCTACAGCACCACTGCTCCCCTATCTCATCACTCTCCTCTCCTATCTCATCACTCTCTTTACCCCATCTACAGCCCCGCACAGTACCACTGCTCCCCTACCTCATCACTCTCTTTACCCCATCTACAGCACCACTGCTCCCCTATCTCATCACTCTCCTCTCCTATCTCATCACTCTCTTTACCCCATCTACAGCACCACTGCTCCCCTATCTCATCACTCTCCTCTCCTATCTCATCACTCTCTTTGCCCCATCTACAGCACCACTGCTCCCCTATCTCACCACTCTCCTCTCCTACCTCATAACTCTCTTTACCCCATCTACAGCCCCGCACAGCACCACTGCTCCCCTATCTCATCACTCTCCTCTCCTACCTCATCACTCTCTTTACCCCATCTACAGACCCGCACAGCACCACAGCTCCCCTATCTCATCACTCTCCTCTCCTATCTCATCACTCTCCTCCCCTATCTCATCACTCTCTTTACCCCATCTACAGCACCACTGCTCCCCTATCTCATCACTCTCCTCTCCTATCTCATCACTCTCTTTACTCCATCTACAGCCCCGCACAGCACCACTGCTCCCCTATCTCATCACTCTCCTCTCCTACCTCATCACTCTCTTTACCCCATCTACAGACCCGCACAGCACCACAGCTCCCCTATCTCATCACTCTCCTCTCCTATCTCATCACTCTCCTCCCCTATCTCATCACTCTCGTCCCCTATCTCATCACTCTCTTTACCCCATCTACAGCACCACTGCTCCCCTATCTCATCACTCTCCTCTCCAACCTCATCACTCTCTTTACCCCATCTACAGCCCCGCACAGCACCACTGCTCCCCTATCTCATCACTCTCCTCTCCTATCTCATCACTCTCTTTACCCCATCTACAGCCCCGCACAGCACCACAGCTCCCCTATCTCATCACTCTCCTCTCCTATCTCATCACTCTCCTCCCCTATCTCATCACTCTCCTCCCTATCTCATAACTCTCTTTACCCCATCTACAGCACCACTGCTCCCCTATCTCATCACTCTCCTCTCCTACCTCATCACTCTCTTTACCCCATCTACAGACCTGCACAGCACCACTGCTCCCCTATCTCATCACTCTCTTTACCTCATCTACAGCACCACTGCTCCCCTATCTCATCACTCTCCTCTCCTACCTCATCACTCTCTTTACCCCATCTACAGCCCCGCACAGCACTTCCTCCTGTTCAGTTTCTTCTTTTCACTCTAACTCTGTGTTTATCTTTCTCATCTCTCCCCCTCTGCTTCTCTTTCCTCTCCTTCGTCATCTCTCACTATCCATCTTCTTCTCCCTTCTGTCTACTCTCCCCTTCCTTATCTTCCTGTTTGTTCTCCCTCCCTCCCTCCCTCACTCATCTCCTCCTCCTGTTATCCCATCCCGCCTCTACTCACTCACAGAATGAGAAGGGGAATAAAGCTGGTGTGAAAGATGGAGAAAGGGATGACGGAAGGTCATGGAGCTCCAAAGGAGAGGAGGATGCTAAATGGAGGAGAATAGAGGGGTGAAGGACAGAGAGGAGCTTTTTTGATGAAGGGGGCTGATCTCCACACACACACACACACACACGCACGCACACGCACACACACACACACACACACACACACACACACACACACACACACACACACACACACACACACACACACACACACACACACACACACACACACACACACACACACACACGCACAAATTACACTTAGGTCAGGGCTCTGTGCAGGCCAGTTAAGTTCTTCCACACAAATTTCGACAAACCATTTCTGTATGGACCTTGCTTTGTGCATGGCAGCATTGTCATGCTGAAACAGGAAAGGGCCTTCCCCAAACTGTTGCCACAAAGTTGGATGCACAGAATCATCTAGAATGTCATTGTGTGCTGTAGCGTTAAGATTTCCCTTCACTGGAACTAAGGGGCCTAGCCCGAACTATGAAAAACAGCCCCAGATCATTATTCCTCCTCCATCAAACTTTAAAGTTGACACTATGCATTTTGGCAGGTAGCACTCTCCTGGCATCTGCTAAACCCAGAATCATCTGGGTTTATTCACCAGATGGTAAAATGTGATTCATCACTCCAGAGAACGCATTTCCACTACTCCAGGGTCCAATAGCGAGGAGCTTTACACCATTCCAGCCGAGGCTTGTGTGTGGCTGCTCGGCCATGGAAAGCCATTTCATTAAGCTCCCAATGAACAGTTCTTATGCTGATGTTGCTTCCAGAGGCAGTTTGGAACTCGGTAGTGAGTGTTGCAACCGAGGACAGACGATTTTTACACACAACGTGCTTCAGCACTTGGTGATCCCAAAGCTGCTGTTGCTCCTAGACGTTTTCACTTCACAATAACAGTACTTACAGTTGGAAAGGTGGCAAACATCCCTCTCTCTATATCCCCACTCCATCCTCCCCCAAACATCCCTCTCTCTCTTTATCACCACTCCGCCCTCCCCCAAACATCCCTCTCTCTCTTTATCACCACTCCATCCTCCCCCAAACATCCCTCTCTCCCTATATCCCTACTCCTTCCTCCCCAAACATCCCTCTCTCTCTATATCACCACTCCTTCCTCCCCAAACATCCCTCTCTCTCTATATCACCACTCCATCCTCCCCCAAACATCCCTCTCTCTCTTTATCACCACTCCATCCTCCCCCAAACATCCCTCTCTCGCTATATCCCCACTCCATCCTCCCCCAAACATCCCTCTCTCTCTCTATCACCACTCCATCCTCCCCCAAACATCCTCTCTCTCTATATCACCACACCATCCTCCCCCAAACATCCCTCTCTCTCTTTATCACCTCTCCATCCTCCCCCAAACACCCCTCTGTCTCTTTATCACCTCTCCAACCTCCCCAAACATCCTCTCTCTCTTTATCACCTCTCCATCCTCCCCCAAACATCCTCTCTCTCTTTATCACCACTCCGTCCTCCCCCCAAACATCCCTCTCTCTCTTTCTCTCTCTATCACCACTCCGTCCTCCCCAAACATCCCTCTCTCTCTATATCACCACTCCATCCTCCCCCAAACATCCCTCTCTCTCTTTATCACCTCTCCATCCTCCCCCAAACATCCCTCTCTCTCTTTATCACCACTCCGTCCTCCCCCAAACATCCCTCTCTCTCTTTCTCTCTCTATCACCACTCCGTCCTCCCCCAAACATCCTCTCTCTCTCTATATCACCACTCCATCCTCCCCCAAACATCCCTCTCTCTCTTTATCACCACTCCTTCCTCCCCAAACATCCCTCTCTCTCTATATCACCACTCCATCCTCCCCAAACATCCCTCTCTCTCTTTATCACCACTCCATCCTCCCCCAAACATCCCTCTCTCGCTATATCCCCACTCCATCCTCCCCCAAACATCCCTCTCTCTCTCTATCACCACTCCATCCTCCCCCAAACATCCCTCTCTCTCTATATCACCACACCATCCTCCCCCAAACATCCCTCTCTCTCTTTATCACCTCTCCAACCTCCCCAAACATCCCTCTCTCTCTTTATCACCTCTCCAACCTCCCCAAACATCCCTCTCTCTCTTTATCACCTCTCCATCCTCCCCAAACATCCCTCTCTCTCTTTCTCTCTCTATCACCACTCCGTCCTCCCCCAAACATCCCTCTCTCTCTTTCTCTCTATATCACCACTCCGTCCTCCCCCAAACATCCCTCTCTCTCTTTCTCACCACTCCATCCTCCCCAAAACATCCCTCTCTCTCTTTCTCTCTCTATCACCACTCCGTCCTCCCCCAAACATCCCTCTCTCTCTATCACCACTCCATCCTCCCCAAAACATCCCTCTCTCTCTATCACCATTCCCTCCTCCCCCAAACATCCCTCGCTCTCTTTCTCTCTCTATCACCACTCCCTCCTCCCCCAAACATCCCTCTCTCTCTTTATCACCACTCCATCCTCCCCCAAACATCCCTCTCTCTCTTTATCACCACTCTGTCCTCCCCCAAAATCTCTCTATCACCACTCCCTCCTCCCCCAAACATCCCTCTCTCTCTTTCATCACGCCGTCCTCCCCCAAACATCCCTCTCTCTCTTTCTCTCTCTATCACCACTCCATCCTCCCCAAAACATCCCTCTCTCTCTATCACCATTCCCTCCTCCCCCAAACATCCCTCGCTCTCTTTCTCTCTCTATCACCACTCCCTCCTCCCCCAAACATCCCTCTCTCTCTTTCTATCACCACTCCATCCTCCCCCAAAACATCCCTCTCTCTCTATCACCATTCCCTCCTCCCCCAAACATCCCTCGCTCTCTTTCTCTCTCTATCACCACTCCCTCCTCCCCCAAACATCCCTCTCTCTCTTTCTCTTTCTATCACCACTCCATCCTCCCCCAAAATCACTCTCTCTTTCTCTCTCTATCACCACTCCGTCCTCCCCAAAAATCCCTCTCCTTCTCTCTCTATCACCACTACAGCCTCCCCCAAACATCCCTCTCTCTCTTTCTCTCTCTATCACCACTCCGTCCTCCCCCAAACATCCCTCTCTCTCTTTATCACCACTCCATCCTCCCCAAAACATCCCTCTCTCTCTATCACCACTCCCTCTTCCCCCAAACATCCCTCTCTCTCTTTCTCTCTCTATCACCACTCCCTCCTCCCCCAAACATCCCTCTCTCTCTTTATCACCACTCCCTCCTCCCCCAAACAACCCTCTCTCGCTTTCTCTCTATATCACCACTCCATCCTCCCCCAAATATCCCTCTCTCTCTATCACCACTCCATCCTCCCCCAAACATCCCCCTCTCTTTCTATCACCACTCCATCCTCCCCCAAACATCCCTCTCTCTCTTTCTCTCTCTATCACCACTCCGTCCTCCCCCAAACATCCCTCTCTCTCTATCACCACTCCCTCCTCCCCCAAACATCCCTCTCTCTCTTTATCACCACTCCCTCCTCCCCCAAACAACCCTCTCTCGCTTTCTCTCTATATCACCACTCCGTCCTCCCCCAAATATCCCTCTCTCTCTATCACCACTCCATCCTCCCCCAAACATCCCCCTCTCTTTCTAACACCACTCCATCCTCCCCCAAACATCCCTCTCTCTCTATCACCACTCCGTCCTCCCCCAAACATCCCTCTCTCTCTATCACCACTCCGTCCTCCCCAAATCATCCCTCTCTCTCTATCACCACTCCCTCCTCCCCCAAACATCCCTCTCTCTCTTTCTCTCTCTATCACCACTCCCTCCTCCCCCAAACATCCCTCTCTCTATCACCACTCCCTCCTCCCCCAAACATCCCTCTCTCTCTTTCTCTCTATATCACCACTCCGTCCTCCCCCAAACATCCCTCTCTCTCTATCACCACTCCGTCCTCCCCAAATCATCCCTCTCTCTCTATCACCACTCCCTCCTCCCACAAACATCCCTCTCTCTTTCTCTCTCTATCACCACTCCGTCCTCCCCCAAACATCCCTCTCTCTCTATCACCACTCCATCCTCCCCCTCTCTTTCTCTCTATATCACCACTCCATCCTCCCCCAAACATCCACCTCTCTTTCTCTCTATATCACCACTCCATCCTCCCCCAAACATCCCTCTCTCTTTATCACCACTCCATCCTCCCCCAAAATCCCTCTCTCTTTCTCTCTCTATCAACACTCCGTCCTCCCCAAACATCCCTCTCTCTCTATCACCACTCCGCCCTTCCCCAAACTTCCCTCTCTCTATCACCACTCCGTCCTCCCCAAACATCCCTCTCTCTCTATCACCACTCTGTCCTCCCCCAAGCATCCCTCTCTCTCTCTTTATCACCACTCCATCCTCCCCAAAACATCCCTCTCTCTCTATCACCATTCCCTCCTCCCCCAAACATCCCTCGCTCTCTTTCTCTCTCTATCACCACTCCCTCCTCCCCCAAACATCCCTCTCTCTCTTTCTATCACCACTCCATCCTCCCCCCAAAATCACTCTCTATCACCACTCCATCCTCCCCAAAAATCCCTCTCTCTCTTTCTCTCTCTATCACCACTCCATCCTCCCCAAACATCCCTCTCTATCACCACTCCGTCCTCCCCAAAAATCCCTCTCTTTCTCTCTCTATCACCAAAACATCCTCCCCCAAACATCCCTCTCTCTCTTTCTCCACTCCATCCTCCCCCAAACATCCCTCTCTCTCTTTATCACCACCCCATCCTCCCCAAAACATCCCTCTCTCTCTATCACCACTCCCTCCTCCCCCAAACATCCCTCTCTCTCTTTCTCTTTCACCACTCCATCCTCCCCCCAAAATCACTCTCTCTTTCTCTCTCTATCACCACTCCATCCTCCCCAAAAATCCCTCTCTCTCTTTCTCTCTCTATCACCACTCCATCCTCCCCAAACATCCCTCTCTCTCTATCACCACTCCGTCCTCCCCAAAAATCCCTCTCTTTCTCTCTCTATCACCACTACATCCTCCCCCAAACATCCCTCTCTCTCTTTCTCCACTCCGTCCTCCCCCAAACATCCCTCTCTCTCTTTATCACCACTCCATCCTCCCCAAAAATCCCTCTCTTTCTCTCTCTATCACCACTACATCCTCCCCCAAACATCCCTCTCTCTCTATCACCACTCCATCCTCCCCCAAACATCCCCCTCTCTTTCTCTCTATATCACCACTCCATCCTCCCCCAAACATCCACCTCTCTTTCTCTCTATATCACCACTCCATCCTCCCCCAAACATCCCTCTCTCTTTCTCTCTCTATCACCACTCCATCCTCCCCCCAAAATCCCTCTCTCTTTCTCTCTCTATCAACACTCCGTCCTCCCCAAACATCGCTCTCTCTCTTTCTCTCTCTATCACCACTCCGCCCTTCCCCAAACATCCCTCTCTCTCTCTATCACCACTCCGTCCTCCCCAAACATCCCTCTCTCTCTATCACCACTCTGTCCTCCCCCAAGCATCCCTCTCTCTCTCTCTCTCTTTATCACCACTCCGCCCTCCCCCAAACATCCCTCTCTCTCTTTATCACCACGCCGTCCTCCCCAAACATCCCTCTCTCTCTCTCTCTCTCTCTCTCTCTCTCTCTATTACCACTCTGTCCTCCCCAAACATCCCTCTCTCTCTTTATCACCACTCCATCCTCCCCAAAAATCCCTCTCTCTATTTCTCTCTCTATCACCACTCCGTCCTCCCCCAAGCATCTCTCTCTCTCCCTCTCTCTCTCTCTATCACCACTCCGTCCTCCCCCAAGCATCTCTCTCTCTCTCTATCACCCCTCCGTCCTCCCCCAAGCATCTCTCTCTCTCTCTATCACCACTCCGTCCTCCCCCAAGCATCCCTCTCTCTCTCTCCATCACCACTCCGTCCTCCCCAAACATCCCTCTCGCTCTCTATTACCACTCCGTCCTCCCCAAACATCCCTCTCTCTCTCTATCACCACTCCGTCCTCCCCAAACATCCCTCTCTCTCTCTGCAGATGTTAATGCGAGTGTAGCGAAATGCTTGTGCTTCTAGTTCCGACAATGCAGTAATAACCAACAAGTAATCTAACTAACAATTCCAAAACTACTGTCTTATACACAGTGTAAGGGGATAAAGAATATGTACATAAGGATATATGAATGAGTGATGGTACAGAGCAGCATAGGCAAGATACAGTAGATGGTATCGAGTACAGTATATACATATGAGATGAGTATGTAAACAAAGTGGCATAGTTAAAGTGGCTAGTGATACATGTATTACATAAGGATGCAGTCGATGATATAGAGTACAGTATATACGTATGCATATGAGATGAATAATGTAGGGTAAGCCTATGGTCTATTATATCATTCACCATCCCCATCGTCCAATCGCTCGTCCTCCTTCATCCCTTTTTCTAATATCACTCTTTCCATCTCCCTCGCTCTCCACTCCCCCCCCCCTCCACTTGTGTTCTTCCGTTTCGCATCACTGGGGGTCGCCATGACAACGTCACCCTGACAACCAGCCCTCCTCCCAAGGTTCCGCTCATCTGCATCTCATTTGCATGTTGTCAGAGCGACCAGCGGCATTTGACTTTGACAACAGAGGGACTGGTGTGACCCTGTCCAGCATGCTTTCTCTTCAGTCCTCAACTGTTCTCACCCATTCTCACCCCCTGGCTTCAGGCTGTTCACCCCCCAGCTAGACTTCCAATCCCCCCTCCTATCAACCCCTCCCTCCCTCTTTTCCTCTCTCACTCTTGTTCTCATCATGTTGTCTTTTTGGTCTCATCTCCTTTGCTTCTTCTGCTGAGACTGTGCATCTTTCCATTTACACATGAACATCAAGCCCCTCCCCCACACGCCCAGCCCCTCCCCCTCATATCAAGTCTCACCCCCCCCCCGCTACTCACAACAACAAAGATGAGAGATCACTTCTTCCCCTGACAAGCGGTTTCAACTCACTATTTGCATTTGAGGTTTGGTCCAACAGAATGCGTCACAAGGAGACAAACACATTGAGACATTGTTTCACTGTAATATAGGAGTTAACCTTTCTAACTATGTCATTTAGAGCAGACTCTACTGAAACAGGACTATCAATGAACATAACACTTGCAGCATGTTAGCCAAAGACTGTTATACTAGTTGTCTAGTCCATATTTTATAAATGCATAAATAAGCATACAACTCAATAAGCATAAAACTCAATTATATAAGGAATTGGCAACTCGTTCTCATTCGGAGAAATATGGTAGGCCATGTGATTTCAACCTCTGAACAAAGTGGATAGGCTGTTCAACCAGTTGGAGATGGACAGAAAGGTGTGTTCATAACGCGTCAACTGTTCTACCTTGTTAGTTAGCAGATGGATCCAAGTTGGATAAACTTGAAATATAAAGATTAACTGGCTACTCAATAGTACGTGGGATTGTGCTTGACAGATTGTTTATGAGACCTGTGTTCAATTTCTATAATGCCTGCTACAAGAACTTAGTCATTATTAGTGAATTGGCATTATGCATGGTTCTGGTTATGTTTGTATCAAAAAGGGGATTTTCATAGACAAACTTGAAAGCCAGATCAGTGATTATTGCAAAAAATATTAATTAGTGGATCTTATGGTTGTGGAAGGCTTATCTTTAAACTAGGTATAATCAAATCAAATTATATTTGTCACATACACATGGTTAGCAGATGTTAATGCGAGTGTAGCGAAATGCTTGTGCTTCTAGTTCCGACCATGCAGTAATATCTAACAAATAATCTAACCTAACAATTTCACAACAACTACCTTATACACACAATTGTAAAGGAATGAATAAGAATATGTACATAAAAATATATGAATGAGCGATGGCTGAACGGCATAGGCAAGATGCAGTAGATGATATAGAGTACAGTATATACATATGAGATGAGTAATGTAGGGTATGAAAACATTATATAAAGTGGCATTGTTTAAAATGGCTAGTGATACATTTATTACATACATTTTTTTATTATTAAAGTGGCTAGAAATGAGTCAGTATGTTGGCAGCAGCCACTCAATGTTAGTGATGGCTGTTTAACTTGAACTTGGCCTTGAGATTGAAAAACAGCTTCTGTCTCTCGGTCCCAGCGTTGATGCACCTGTACTGACCTCGCCTTCTGGATGATAGCGGGGTGAACAGGCAGTGGCTCGGGTGGTTGTTGTCCTTGATGATCTTTTTGGCCTTCCTGTGACATCGGGTGGTGTAGGTGTCCTGAAGGGCAGGTAGTTTGCCCCCGGTGATACGTTGTGCAGACCTCACTACCCTCTGAAGAGCCTTACGGTTGTGAGCGGAGCAGTTGCCGTACCAGGCGGTGATACAGCCCGACAGGATGCTCTCGATTGTGCATCTGTAAAAGTTTGAGTGTTTTTGGTGACAAGCCAAATTTCTTCAGCCTCCTGAGGTTGAAGAGGCGCTGCTGCACCTTCTTCACCACGCTGTCTGTGTGGATGGATCATATCAGTTTGTCCGTGATATGTACACCGAGGAACTTAACTCTCCACCTTCTCCACTACTGTCCCATCGATCTGGATAGGGGGCTGCTCCCTCTGCTGTTTCCTGAAGTCCACGATCATCCCCTTTGTCTTGTTGACATTGAGTGTGAGTTTTTTTTCCTGACACCACACTCCGAGGGCCCTCACCCCCTCCCTGTAGGCCGTATCGTCGTTGTTGGTAATCAAGCCTACCACTGTATGTCACGATCATCTGAATGAGTGGACCAAGGCGCAGCGTACTTATAGTTCCACATGATTAATAAATATGAAACTCAAAAAAAACAATACAGAAGAAACGTGAAGTTCTGGCCTGCTCACAGGCAGCTACGCAAAAACAAGATCCCACACAAAACAGGTGGAAAAAAGGCTGCCTAAATATGATCCCCAATCAGAGACAACGATACACAGCTGCCTCTGATTGGGCACTATACCAGGCCTACATAGAAATGCAAAAACTTGAGTACCCACCCTAGTCACACCCTGACCTAACCAAAATAGAGAATAAAAATGATCTCTAAGGCACTGTAGTGTCTCTGTAAACTTGATGATTGAGTTGGAGGCGTGAATGGCCACGCAGTCATGGGTGAACAGGGAGTACAGGAGAGGGCTGAGAACGCACCCTTGTCTTGAGGAACAGCACAGTGAAGATGTTGTTTCCTACCCTGACCACCTGGGGGCGGCCCGTCAGGAAGTCCAGGACCCAGTTGCACAGGGCGGGGTCGAGACCCAGGGTCTTGAGCTTAATGACGAGTTTGGATGGTACTATGGTGTAAAATGCTGAGCTGTAGTTGATGAACAGCATTCTTACATAGGTATTCCTCTTGTCCAGGTGGGTTAGGGCAGTGTGCCGTGTGATTGCGTCGTCTGTGGACCTATTGGGGCGGTAAGCAAATTGGAGTGGGTCTAGGGTGTCAGGTAGGGTGGAGGTGATATGGTCCTTGACTTGTCTCTCAAGGCACTACATGATGACGGAAGTGAGTGCTACGGGCCGATAGACATTTAGCTCAGTTACCTTAGCTTTCTTGGGAACAGGAACAATGGTGGCCCTCTTGAAGCATGTGGGAACAGTAGACTGGGATAAGGATTGATTGAATATGTCCGTAAACACACCAGCCAGCTGGTCTGCGCATGCTCTGAGGACACGGCTGGGGATGCCATCTGGTCCGACAGCCTTGCAATGGTTAACATGTTTAAATGTTTTACTCACATTGGCTGCAGTGAAGGAGAGTCCACAGGTTTTGGTAGCGGGCCATGTGAGTGGCACTGTATTGTCCTCAAAGTGAGAAAATAATAATAATATTAGTTTGTCTGGGAGCAAGACATCGTTGTACGCAACGGGGCTGGTTTTCCTTTTGTAGTCCGTGATTGACAGTAGACCCTGCCACATACCTCTTGTGTCTGAGCTGTTGAATTGCGATTCTACTTTGTCTCTATACATACACTTAGCTTGTTTGATTGTCTTGCGGAGGGAATAGCTACACTGTTTGTATTCTGTCATGTTTCCGGACACCTTGCCCTGGTTAAACGCAGTGGTTTCAGTTTTGGGCGAATGCTGCCATCAATCCACGGTTTCTGGTTGGGGAATGTTTTAATAGATGGATACAACATTACCGATGCACTTGCTAATAAACTTGCTCACCGAATCATTATATTCATCAATGTTGTTATTTTACGCTATGCGGAACATATCCCAGTCCACGTGATCGAAGCAATCTTGAAGCGTGGAATCCGAGCACGGGCACTTCCTGTTTAATTTCTATCTATAGGCTGGGAGCAACAAAATGGAGTCGTGGTCAGATTTTCCGAAAGGAGGGTGGGGGGGCTTTATTGCATTGCGGAAGTTAGAATAACAATGATCCAGGGTTTTGTCAACCTGGGTCGTGCATTTGATATGCTGATAAAATTAGAGGGAGCCTTGTTTTCAGATCAGCCTTGTAAAAATCCCCAGCTACAATAAATGCAACCTCAAGATATGTGGTTTCCAGTTTACATAGAGTCAAATTAAGTTATTTGAGGGCCGGCGATGTGTCTGCTTGGGGGGGGAGATATATACACGACTGTGATTATGATCAAAGAGAATTCTCTTGGTAGATAATGTGGTCGGCATTTGATTGTACGGAATTCTAGGTCAGGTGAACAAAAGGACTTGAGTTCCTGTATGTTGTTATGATCACACCACGTCTCGTTAATCACAAGGCATACCTCCCCGCCCTTCTTCTTACCAAAGAGATGTTTGTTTCTGTCGGCGCGATGCGTGAAGAAACCAGGTGGCTGTACGGACTCTGATAACGTATCCCGAGTGAGCCATGTTTCCGTGAAACAAAGAACGATACAATCTCTGATGTCTCTCTGGAAGGCTCGGTTTTCGTCTACCTTGTTGTCAAGAGACTGGACATTAGCGAGTAGTATGCTCGGGAGCGGTTGTCGATGTGCCCGTCTACGGAGCCTGACCAAAAGACCGCTCCGTCTGCCCCTTCTGCGGCGCCGTTGTTTTGGGTCGCCGGCTGGGATCCGATCCATTGTCCTGGGTGGTGGGCCAAACAGAGGATCCGCTTCGGGAAAGTCGTATTCCTGGTCGTAATGTTGGTGAATTGAAGTTGCTCTTATATCCAATAGTTCCTCCCGACTGTATGTAATAAAACCTAATATTTCCTGGGGTAACAATGTAAGAAATAACACAGAAAAAAACTAAATAGTCTATAGTTTCCTAAGAACGCGATGTGAAGCGTCCCTCTCTGTCGGCGAAGGAAGTCCTGAATTCATTAGATTATTGCTGACTGTTTGAAATGCAGTGTATTTGACTTTAATTGTACAACAAACCCTGTTTAGAGGCAATTTAAAAAAAAATCTCTATATACTGTACATATATCATGAATCGCCCACAATTAAGAAAAACAAAACATTTTTAGGCCATATGGCCCAGTCCTACCTCTGTCTGCCACTCACCCCATCATTCTCCCATTCCCCCCCTCTTGGTCCCACCTGATTCCAAACCGCTGATTTCAAAACACTCACCATAAATAACAATCTTCCCCTCTCTCCTCCTCCTTCTTCTCTCCATTTCCCCAGTAAAGCTATTTCCCACCTTTCTATCACTTCACTCTTACTCCCTGTGACTGCTGTTCAATGACTTTCTTTAGACAAAGAGCTGTCCATTCATTTCTCTATAACCCCACGAACACAGCTGCTACTAAACAGCCAGCCTCTCCCTCCTCAGCAGATGGACTTAACACATTTACATATCATCTCCATAATAATAATATAATAATAATAATAATAATAAATTACATTTGAAGAGCGCTTTTCATTTACAGATGTCAATGACAAAGCTCTTCACATTGAGAGCAGAAATTAAGAAACAGCAGACTGCGAAGATGTCCTCAAGTAACTGTGAAATTTAATTAATCAAGATTTGACGTTTTGGAAAAGATTTGAACTGGTTAATGAAACACAGAAGCGATGGATGGGGGTTTTAGTTAAGTGAATTCTGCCACAATCACGATTAGCATTCCTCATTTGCTTCACCACTGACAAAGGACATGCCAGAATAAACAATATCACCAAGTCACTTCCCATCTCCACATCCTCCCACAGCCAAACAGAAGATAAACGATCAATTACAGACCGAAATTGTTCCTAAAAAGAACTGTCTGTTATGTTGTGATATTATCCAGAAGCATTTAAGATCAATCCGCAGCACGGAAGAGATAACTGTGTATGCAGCGAAAACAGAATTGTCCAGTCCTTTATTACCATAGAGGACACATGTGGCATGTCAAATAGGCAGAAATTGGATGTCTATCCAGTTATTACACACAGTATGTGTGGGTGTGTAGGAGAGTGGGGGGACGAGGGGACGACGACTCAGTGTGTGCGTCACTAACCAGCACTGTCTCCCTCTATGGTTCCCAGTTGACATTTTAAAAGCTAGAGAGAGTAAGACAGAGCTAGCTTTATGAAAACGGACAAAACCCTCGGCACGGAGAGCGAGGGAGGCGGGGATTGGGACCAACAGAGAGAGGAAGAGGGGGACAGGGAAAGAGAGGAAGGGGCTAGGCCATTTCATTGATTTAAAATAGAAACAGGGGGAAGGAGAAGAGAGAGAGACAGACTGGTTACTGTATAGCATGTTCTCATGATATAACACAATTATACAGACTGAAGACAGAGATTGAGATGAAATGAGAGGATAAATCATTAAAAAACCTTTAAAGACGTGCACGTGAATGACCTCATCGGCACGCACGCACGCACGCACGCACGCACGCACGCACGCACGCACGCACGCGCACGCACGCACGCGCACGCACGCACGCGCACGCACGCACGCACGCACGCACGCACGCACGCACGCACGCACGCGCGCACGCACGCACGCACGCACGCACGCACGCACGCACGCACGCACGCACGCACGCACGCACGCACGCACGCACGCACGCACGCACGCACGCACGCACGCACGCACGCACGCACGCACGCACACACACACACACACACACACACACACACACACACACACACACACACACACACACACACACACACACACACACACACACACACAAACTAACAATGTAGGGTACAGAACAGTCCAGCTCCACTTTATAAATGTAGGTACAAAAGTCTAGCTCCACTTTATAAATGTAGGTACAAAAGTCCAGCTCCACTTTAAAAATGTAGGGTACAGAACAGTCCAGCTCCACTTTATAAATGTAGGTACAGAACAGTCCAGCTCCACTTTATAAATGTAGGGCACAGAACAGTCCAGCTCCACTTTATAAATGTAGGTACAAAAGTCCAGCTCCACTTTATAAATGTAGGTACAGAACAGTCCAGCTCCACTTTATAAATGTAGGGCACAGAACAGTCCAGCTCCACTTTATAAATGTAGGTACAAAAGTCCAGCTCCACTTTATAAATGTAGGGTACAGAACAGTCCAGCTCCACTTTATAAATGTACGTACAGAACAGTCCAGCTCCACTTTATAAATGTAGGGTACAGAACAGTCCAGCTCCACTTTATAAATGTAGGTACAAAAGTCCAGCTCCACTTTATAAATGTAGGGTACAGAACAGTCCAGCTCCACTTTATAAATGTAGGGTACAGAACAGTCCAGCTCCACTTTATAAATGTAGGTACAAAAGTCTAGCTCCACTTTATAAATGTAGGTACAAAAGTCCAGCTCCACTTTATAAATGTAGGGTACAGAACAGTCCAGCTCCACTTTATAAATGTAGGTACAGAACAGTCCAGCTCCACTTTATAAATGTAGGGCACAGAACAGTCCAGCTCCACTTTATAAATGTAGGTACAAAAGTCTAGCTCCACTTTATAAATGTAGGTACAAAAGTCCAGCTCCACTTTATAAATGTAGGGTACAGAACAGTCCAGCTCCACTTTATAAATGTAGGTACAGAACAGTCCAGCTCCACTTTATAAATGTAGGGTACAGAACAGTCCAGCTCCACTTTATAAATGTAGGTACAAAAGTCCAGCTCCACTTTATAAATGTAGGGTACAAAACAGTCCAGCTCCACTTTATAAATGTAGGGTACAAAAGTCCAGCTCCACTTTATAAATGTAGGTACAAAAGTCTAGCTCCACTTTATAAATGTAGGTACAAAAGTCCAGCTCCACTTTATAAATGTAGGGTACAGAACAGTCCAGCTCCACTTTATAAATGTAGGTACAAAAGTCCAGCTCCACTTTATACATGTAGGGTACAGAACAGTCCAGCTCCACATTATAAAGGTAGGGTACAGAACAGTCCATCTCCACATTATAAATGTAGGGTACAGAACAGTCCAGCTCCACATTATAAATGTAGGGTACAGAACAGTCCAACTCCACATTATAAACGTAGGGTACAGAACAGTCCAGGTCCACTTTATAAATGTAGGTACAGAACAGTCCAGCTCCACTTTATAAATGTAGGGTACAGAACAGTCCAGCTCCACATTATAAATGTAGGGTACAGAACAGTCCAGCTCCACTTTATAAATGTAGGGTACAGAACAGTCCAGCTCCACTTTATAAATGTAGGTACAGAACAGTCCAGCTCCACTTTATAAATGTAGGGTACAGAACAGTCCAGCTCCACATTATAAATGTAGGGTACAGAACAGTCCAACTCCACATTATAAATGTAGGGTACAGAACAGTCCAGCTCCACATTATAAATGTAGGGTACAGAACAGTCCAGCTCCACTTTATAAATGTAGGGTACAGAACAGTCCAGCTCCACTTTATAAATGTAGGTACAGAACAGTCCAGCTCCACTTTATAAATGTAGGGTACAGAACAGTCCAGCTCCACATTATAAATGTAGGGTACAGAACAGTCCAGCTCCACATTATAAATGTAGGGTACAGAACAGTCCAGCTCCACTTTATAAATGTAGGGTACAGAACAGTCCATCCAGTGTTCTGCAGTGACATGAGAGCACAGATAGGACAGACAGTGAAAGGGATAGAGAATTACAGACACTCAGGATTGACAAATAAGGTACACTGATAGATATAGAGAATGACAGACACGAAGGATAGACCAATAAGGTATACTGATAGAGATAGAGAATGACAGACAGAAAGGATTGACCAATAAGGTATACTGATAGAGATAGAGAATGACAGACAGAAAGGATTGACCAATAAGGTATACTGATAGAGATAGAGAATGACAGACAGAAAGGATAGACCAATAAGGTATACTGATAGAGATAGAGAATGACAGACAGAAAGGATTGACCAATAAGGTATACTGATAGAGATAGAGAATGACAGACACTAAGGATAGACCAATAAGGTATACTGATAGAGATAGAGCATGACAGACACTAAGGATAGACCAATAAGGTATACTGATAGAGATAGAGAATGACAGACACTAAGGATAGCCCAATAAGGTATACTGATAGAGATAGAGAATGACAGACAGAAAGGATAGACCAATAAGGTATACTGATAGAGATAGAGAATGACAGACAGAAAGGATAGACCAATAAGGTATACTGATAGAGATAGAGAATGACAGACAGAAAGGATTGACCAATAAGATATACTGATAGAGATAGAGAATGAAAGACACTAAGGATATACCAATAAGGTATACTGATAGAGATAGAGCATGACAGACACTAAGGATTGACCAATAAGGTATACTGATAGAGATAGAGAATGACAGACACTAAGGATAGACCAATAAGGTATACTGATAGAGATAGAGAATGACAGACAGAAAGGATAGACCAATAAGGTATACTGATAGAGATAGAGAATGACAGACAGAAAGGATTGACCAATAAGGTATACTGATAGAGATAGAGAATGACAGACACTAAGGATAGACCAATAAGGTATACTGATAGAGATAGAGAATGACAGACAGAAAGGATTGACCAATAAGGTATACTGATAGAGATAGAGAATGACAGACAGAAAGGATAGACCAATAAGGTATACTGATAGAGATAGAGCATGACAGACACTAAGGATTGACCAATAAGGTATACTGATAGAGATAGAGAATGACAGACAGAAAGGATTGACCAATAAGGTATACTGATAGAGATAGAGAATGACAGACACTAAGGATAGACCAATAAGGTATACTGATAGAGATAGAGAATGACAGACAGAAAGGATTGACCAATAAGGTATACTGATAGAGATAGAGAATGACAGACAGAAAGGATAGACCAATAAGGTATACTGATAGAGATAGAGAATGACAGACAGAAAGGATTGACCAATAAGGTATACTGATAGAGATAGAGAATGACAGACAGAAAGGATTGACCAATAAGGTATACTGATAGAGAAAAGGATATGGAACAGATGAGAGATGGCGTTTGTTAGAGAGATAGCCAGATGAAGGGAAGGCATGATAGAGGGAGAGGGGGGTCAGAGATCATGGAAAGATGAGGTAAGGATTGAGATTAATACAATGATTGATTGGTCGTGCTAAAGTCCCACTCAAGGAAGAGGGTTTTTTCATCACCTTCATATTATTTCTCATTTCATTTCTCCCTCTGTCCTCCTATCTTTCAATCTGTTCATCATTTTGCCAATACCCTCTCACATCACTCTCTTTCATCTGCATCCATCTGTGTCTGACTCTCTCCCACCTCGTTCTCTTACTCACTCACTCACTCACTCACTCACTCACTCACTCACTCACTCACTCACTCACTCACTCTTGCCTCTCTCTCTCCCACCTCTTTTTCTTCCTCAAATGATTGTTAAACCTACAGAATTCTCTGACACATCTGTGTGTCTGTCTGTCTGCCACCTAACTAACAGACCTCTATCTAAACACTGTGTCCTCCTCTTCTCCCCCACCATCCTCCTTTCCCCCAGGACGCAATTACTGTGTTCCCTTGGACTCCAACTAATTATCCTAAAACTCCCACGAATAAATAAGGAATAAAGATAGTGAGTGAGAGAGGGAAGAAGAGCTAAGTAAATAAATAAATAAATGTGTATGCTAATCCGTGACGCAGACTTTTGAGTAGAGACGGACAGAAGCCTGTCAGCGCTAGTGTGTCTCCTCTCCTCGCTCTTCACACTGTGACACACACCCACACCCAAACAAACATTTAGTAAGGCGTTGGTGAGTAGAAAAGGACCAAACAGGTCAGACATAACACAGCTGCTCGTGTTAGTCAGTCACTTATAACACTGTAATGATTCTCCTCAGGATAAACACTACTTCCTCCAGTCAGCCAGACGGTGTTTCTGATTACAGCACAAACTGACCAATATATATATATTTTTTACCTTTATTTAACTAGGCAAGTCAGTTATGAAAAAATTCTTATTTTCAATGACGGCCTACTGAACAGTGGGTTAACTGCCTGTTCAGGGGCAGAACGACAGATTTGTACCTTGTCAGCTCGGGGATTTGAACTTGCAACCTAGTCCAATGCTCTCACCACTAGGCTACCCTGCCGCCCCATATTAGTGGCTGATTTGATTTTTAGCAGCATGCAGCCCACGCTGCAAGCATAAACCCCTACCGCTCCAACACACACACCACTCTTACACACACACACACCACTCTTACACACACACACACACACCACTCTTACACACACACACCACTCTTACACACACAGACAGCTCCTACATACACACACACACACACACACACACACACACACACACACACACACACACACACACACACACACACACACACACACACACACACACACACACACACACACAGAGCTCCCACACACAGCTCCCACACACATACACACACACACTGCTCCCCCACACACACACACACACACACACACACTGCTCCCACACACACACACACACACACACAAAGTTCCTACACACGCAGCTCCCTCACACAATGTTCCTACACATTCAGACACAACTCATACACACACACACTGCTCCTACACACACACACTCCTCACACACACTGCTCCTACACACACACAGCTCCTACACACACACACAAACCCCCCAACACTCCTACACACACACACACCCCTCTTACTCACATACACCCCTCATATTCACATACACACACAGCAACCCCTCACACACACACACAACTTTCCCACGTCTTTCCACAGGGTGCTGTGTCTTGGGGATAATTATACGTGCTTCAACACCTGCATTGCTTGCTGTTTGGGGTTTTAGGCTGGGTTTCTGTACAGCACTTTGAGATATCAGCTAATGTACGAAGGGCTATATAAATACATTTGATTTGATTTGATTGCAGTTTAGAGTGCTGATACCACTTTCAAACTGAATAATAGCCACACACACACCCTCAGGAATGGGAGCGTCCCAGTTTTAATAAGAGAACAGCACCGGGGAGAGGAATGTAGGAGTGGAGACAGTTGAATGACACTTACAGGTTGATGTGCATTGAGTAAGGCAAAACTAGAAACCTCAAAGGCTTTGATGAAAATAGAGTCTGGATAGGGAGTTGATAGTGTACTCACTGACTGTGTGATGCATAGCAGTGATGATCAGAGCTGCAGAAACTCTAAAGATTACAGCAGCTACAGGGAGTTGAATAGGCCTTGTCTGCGTGGCATTCAGCAGTAATGTAACCTGCTCCAGGCTAACATAGTATACCCTGGCAGAACATCTGGTTTGGTTACAATAACAGTACTGAGATTATAGTAGTAATAATAGGTGGGTGCTTATATTTGTGTGTATTAATACACATACACTACCGTTCAAACGTTTGGGGTCACTTAGAAATGTCCATGTTTTTGAAAGCACATTTTTTGTCAATTAAAATATCAAATTGATCAGAAACAGTGTAGACATTGTTAATGTTGTAACTTAATATTGTAGCTGGAAAAGGCAGATTTTTAATGGAATATCTACATAGGCGTACAGAGGCCCATTATCAGCAACCAATGGCACGTTGTGTTAGTTAATCCAAGTTTATCATTTTAATACGCTAATTTATCATTAGAAACCCCTTTTGCAATTATGTTAGCATAGCTGAAAACTGTTGTTCTGATTAAAGAAGCAATAAAACTGGCCTTCTTTAGACTTGTTGAGTATCTGGAGCATCAGCATTTGTGGGTTTGATTACAGACTCAAAATGGCCAGAAACAAAGAACTCGTCAGTTTATTCTTGTTCTGAGAAATGAATGCGATTCCATATGAGAAATTACCAAGAAACTGAAGATCTCGTACAATGCTGTGTACTACTCCCTTCACAGAACAGCGGAAACAGGCTCGAACCAGAATAGAAAGAGGAGTGGGAGGCCCCGGTGCACAACTGAGCAAGAGGACAAGTACATTAGAGTGTCTAGTTTGAGAAACAGACACCTCACAAGTCCTCAAATGGCAGCTTCATTAAATAGTACCCGCAAAACACCAGTCTCAACGTCAACAGTGAAGAGGCGACTCCGGGATGTTGGCCTTCTCGGCAGAGTTGCAAAGAAAAAGCCATATCTCAGACTGGCCAATAAAAAGAAAACAGACACAGAGGAACTGTGCCTAGAAGGCCAGCATCCCTGAGTCACCTCTTCACTGTTGACGTTGAGACCGGTAGTGTATGTGAATTGGAAATGTGTTTTTTGCCTATCCCAACTCCCCCGGCACTTGGCCAGGGTCTGCCATTATCAACCCTGGAGAAATCGGGGTTAAGTGCCTTGCTCAAGGATACATCACTAGTTTATTCACCTTGTCAGCTCAAGGATTTGAACTAGCGACCTTTCGCTTATGAGCCCAATGCTCTGACCGCTGGGCTACCTACTGCCGTATACTGTAAACAGTGTGAAATGACTATGAGACCTTGGGGGCAAAAGTCACTTACAGAATGGATCAGGTTTGGTGTTTGTGGTATATGGCCAAGATACTCTGCTCTAAGCTAATGTACTATAGGTTTAGTGTGCTGGCAGTACAGCTTGGATAGAAGCCCTAACAGGCTTACAGACTATAGTAGAGGGACTAGTTCAGTCACACAGCACATAAGCTTTATTATTGTGAAGGGGTTGGGTGTCCCTTAGGCTGGGGAGTGGGGAGATGGGGGGGCTGGAGACTGGATGGGGGGGGCTGGAGACTGGATGGGGGTTGGGTGTCCCTTAGGCTGGGGAGTGGGGAGATGGGGGGGCTGGAGGCTGGATGGGGGGCTGAAGGGCTGGGTAGTGGGGGAGATGGGGGGACTGGAGACCAGATGGGGGTTGGGTGTCCCTTAGGCTGGGGAGTAGGGAGATGGGGGCTGGAGACTGGATGGGGGCTGAAGGGCTGGGTAGTGGGGAGATGGGGGACTGGAGACCAGATGGGGGGCTGGGGGCTGAAGGGCTGGGGAGTGGGGAGATGGGGGGCTGGAGACTGGATGGGGGCTGAAGGGCTGGGTAGTGGGGAGATGGGGGACTGGAGACCAGATGGGGGCTGGGGGGCTGAAGGGCTGGGGAGTGGGGAGATGGGGGGCTGGAGACTGGATGGGGGCTGAAGGGCTGGGTAGTGGGGGAGATGGGGGGCTGGAGACAGGATGGGGGCTGAAGGGCTGGGGAGTAGGGCAGATGGGGGGCTGGAGACAGGATGGGGGCTGAAGGGCTGGGGAGTAGGGGAGATGGGGGGCTGGAGACCGGATGGGGGCTGGAGCTGAAGGGCTGGGAGGCTAGGGAGTGGGGGAGATGGGGGGACTGGAGACCGGATGGGGGACTGGGGGCTAAAAGGCTGGGAGACTAGGGAGTGGGGGAGATGGGGGGACTGGAGACCGGATGGGGGGCTGGGGGCTAAAGGGCTGGGAGGCTAGGGAGTGGGGGAGATGGGGGGACTGGAGACCAGATGGGGGCTGGGGGCTAAAGGGCTGGGAAGCTAGGGAGTGGGGGAGATGGGGGACTGGAGGCCGGATGGGGGCTGGGGGCTAAAGGGCTGGGAGGCTAGGGAGTGGGGGAGATGGGGGGACTGAAGACCGGATGGGGGGCTGGGGAGTGGGGGGAATTGAGACCAGATGGGGGTCTGGGAGCTAAAGGGCTGGGAGGCTAGGGAGTGGGGGAGATGGGGGACTGGAGACCAGATGGGGGGCTGGGGAGTGGGGGAGATGGGGGGACTGGAGACCGGATGGGGGGCTGGAGCTGAAGGGCTTGGAGGCTAGGGAGTGGGGGAGATGGGGGACTGGAGACCGGATGGGGGGCTGGGGTCTAAAGGGCTGGGAGGCTAGGGAGTGGGGGAGATGGGGGGACTGGAGACTGGATGGGGGCTGGGGGCTAAAGGGCTGGGAGGCTAGGGAGTGGGAGAGATGGGGGGACTGAAGACCGGATGGAGGGATGGAGAATGGGGAATGAAGATTAAGGAATGGGCCCAGTGACAGCCTGTATTACTACATAGGACTGATTATAGTATAGGGAGAGAGGGATGTGTGTGTTTGTGTGTGCGTGTGTGTGTGTGTGTGTGTGTGTGTGCGTGCGTGCGTGTGTGTATGTGTGTGTGTGCATGGTTATGCCCTTCTTGGATGTGGGGATACACCATTAGATACCTCAGACAGAGATCACACACTACCTATTACTGTCACACACACACCCAGTCACACACACACACCTCTCCCTCTCACACACACACACACACACACACACACACACACACACACACACACACACACACACACACACACACACACACACACACACACACACACACACACACACACACACACACACACACCTCTCCCTCACACATAGACAGACAAACACACACGCCTCTCTCTCCCACACAAACACATCTCTCTCTCTCTCCCACACACACGAACCGAGCGGGTCAAGCTCCTGTGGTTCAAAAGCTCAGTGTATTATCATAAGGAGCAGTCTAATTCCCCCTCTACTTCAATCTAATCTTTATTAACATTACCATTATACATAATGACATCATCAGATGACCTTCTCCACACGCGGCAAAACACACACATAGCTATGTAGTTAGAATCCCCCTCTCCTACTCCAGCCTCCATCTATACCCCCTTTTCAACCCCTCACTCTTAATCCCCATCCTCATCCATCTCCATGGAGACTGGCGCCTGGCAACAGCTAGAGGAGAGCAGTTGCCGCGGCGACGCAAACGCTCTCTCCCTGTCTCAGAGGTGATGTCATCGTGTCCTGGATGGCGATGGCAGAGAGAGAGAGAGATATTATGGGATTTCCTTATGATGCAGGAAAAACGAAATGGAGAACACTGAATAATTTGTTATAAATGTGTTGTACATTTAACCTTTGGAGTGCTGTCCATTTCATGTTTTATCTTACGAGGTCCAGCCTCTTCGATGGTGCAACACCCATTCATTTTGTAGGAGGACTTCAGAGTGAGCAGGTTGTTTCTCATTTCCTGTCCTCATGGCTGGCTAGGCGTTAAGCACTCTCCCTCTCCTTATCCCCTCTATCTATCCTTTTATACACGGGACACGCTCTATCGTTCATCTTCATTTAACAACATGACCCTGTTTGTGTGTTGCGCACACTCCCCCTTTCAAACATGTCCTACACTCTCCCCCTTTCAAACATGTCCTACACTCTCCCCCTTTCAAACATGTCCTACACTCTCCCCCTTTCAAACATGTCCTACACTCTCCATCTTCCCTTCCATCCCTCCATCTCCTTTATCTTTCTGTCACCCTCTCCTCCTCCTCCTCCTCCCCCGCTCCAATCATCCCTGAGTAATGCTGACTGCCACCAGCATGACCGACCAACAACCCCCAGCACTTAGAACGAACACACACACACACAGACACACTCAGACACCACACACACACACACACACACACACACACACACACACACACACACACACACACACACACACACACACACACACACACACACACACACACACACACACACACACACACACACACACACACACACGACCCTGTGCTATGGTTGGGTAGTGACTCAGGGAGAGAGGAAAAAGGGAGAGAGGGTAGGAGAAGAGAAAGGACAACATGATGAGAGATGCTGTGAGGTTAGTCAGTGAGGTCACGTCTGCTCTGTAGCATATTAACATGTAACAGGCTAAACTGAATAGACAATGCTAGCCATCTCTCTGTACCCTCCCAGCCCAGCAGAGCCCAGCTACTGTTGTGGAAGACAGGCGCCTTACATATGAATGAATGAACCAATTTGCTCCTGAGAGACTGATGCCCTTGTCTGTGCCATCCACACACACTAGCATGGCTGTGGACACTGGTAGAGGTCATTTGGAAGGCTTGTTGCTCGACAGGGGTTTTATGTCATCGTATTAGTCTGTTAAGAGAGGTGGCAGGCTCTCTCAATGTCTGTTGAAGTGAATGTCACAATGTGTTCTCTCTCTTTCAGCGTAAGTAAAGGGTGTGTGTGTGTATGTGTGAGAGTATATGTGTGAGTGTATGTGTGAATGTGAGTGAGTGTGTATATGTGAGTGTGTGTCTGTGTGAGTGTGTGTGTATGTGTGAGTGAGTGTATGTGTATATGTGAGTATATGTGTGTGTGCCAGCCCGCGTGTGTGTGCAGTGACCTGTACAGAGACTGCGAGGGTTAAATGTGTAGTTTGACTTCTCTTAGTCTTTTCTCATCCTGTCTTTCTCTCTCCAACCTATACATACACCTCTCTCTTTTCACATTTTCTCCCCCTATTCTCTATACAGTCTTCTCCTCCTCTTCTTTGTCTTTATTCCCCTCCTGTTACGCTCCTCTCTGCTATTCTTTCCATTCTCCCTCTCCTCTTTCCTCTGTCGTTCTACCAGTGCCGTGTTCAGAATGCTAATAGCCAGACACAAATTAAAGAAGAAAAGGCAGAACCTCCTCTTTTCTCTCTCGTACAATCATTGATTCTTTTCCATCCTTGAAGTCATGTGCTACACACACACACACACACACACACACACACACACACACACACACACACACACACACACACACACACACACACACACACACACACACACACACACACACACACAACACCCAGAGCAGCCTAATGAGTATTACCTGGTGAGAGTTTGATGGTTTGTTTTGCTGTCTTGGTCCTGTGAGAGAGAAACTGGGGGACCTAAGGGCTGAGCTGGTCTATTCATTTAATATGTCTGAGCACATCGTACCACACTGAGCCTCTTTTCATTACAGAGAGAGGCCTAGTGAAGCAATCAGCCAGCCAGGACATACAAACACACAAACACGCACACACACATAAATACGCTAGTGCTTCAATTTCATCCAATACACACACGGCCTTAGCAACCCAGTGGTAAATATACAGGTGTTTGTGTGTGTCTCTGAATCACTCATTAGTGTGTGAGGGAGTGTACAGCAGAGACAGCCTGTGTGTGGGTTTAGTGTTGTAGGCTTCATTTCTCATTAGTCTGTGTGTGTACTGTAAGTCTGCATGCACATTTTTCTCTCTGCATGAGTAGTGACTGTGTGTGTGTGTTTGTCAGTATGTGTGTGTCAGTATGTGTGCGTCGGTTTGTGTGCGTGCGTGTGTGTGTGTGTGACACACTTTCCACCGCCAGTGACATGACACCCCGACACCGCCCACCCCCATTTAGGACCAAGGACGTCTCTCGCTCTCTCTCTGCTCCTACCCTATGCCATCATCAGGTCTTCTATTCCTTGTTGTGAGAACAAAGCCACACACACATGCCTGGACGTTCCCCATTAGAGACACACTTAGAAACATACTCTGTGAGCCTTGATTGTCTTCTCCAGACAATAACAAAGAACTGAGGATGACCCCACTCAGCACCCCTCCATCTCATACTTTCTCTCTCCCTCCCCCTCCTTATCTACACCCCCTCTGTTCCACTTCTCTCCCAATTCTCTTGTGTTTTTTTACTCTTCTGTTCTCTCTTACTCCATCTCCCTTTATTTGGATGTCTTTATATTATTCTCTCTCTCAGAAACCAGCTGACTATACATGTGCACATGGCACACACACACACACACACACGCACGCACGCACGCACACACACACACACACACACACACACACACACACACACACACACACACACACACACACACACACACACACACACACACACACACACACACACACACACACACACACACACACACACACACACACACACACAGTAGGGTCTGTGGGCCTGAGAGTATGATTTAAAGATGAATGGAATCCTGCTACACTCTGGTCAATGACACCACTGGAGAGTGCACACAGGAACAGGGAGACATGGACAGAGAGATGGGCAGAGAGGGAAAGAGAGAAAAGAGAAAAAGAGAGAAGGAGAGGCAGAAAGAGATGCAGTGCAGAAAATAGAATATGAGGCCAATGTAGAGTTACTCTCTGGGAGGCTGGGTGGGCTGGGGACTCCAGTGTGTCTGTGAATCTCTGGGTTCTTTTTGTGTTGTTTTATTAAAGGAAAGGCATTGACGCAGTTAGGACAGTGAGGGATACTGTGTCGGTGTCTTGGTGTGTGTTGGTGTGTCCCCATGTGCAGTTGTAAACCGAAGTCTGGCTTATTTAAGGTGGTTTTGGAGCAGCCAAGGAGGGCTACAGCAGCACCTAGATCTTCTGCACAGATTCTATCAGACTTGGGCCCTGACAGTAAATCTCAGTAAGACAAAAATAATGGTTTTCCAAAAAAGGTAAATTTGCCAGGACCATAAAAACAAATTCCACCCAGACACTGTTGCCCTAGGGCACACAAAACACAATACCTACCACAATACCTACCACAATACCTGCCTAAACATCAGCGCCACAGGTAACTTCCACAAAGCTGTGAACGGTCTGAGAGACAAGGCAAGGGGGGCCTTCTACGCCATCAAAAGGAACATAAATTTGACTTGAATCAGTTATAGAACCCATTGCCTTTTTAAGTTCTGGGGTCCGCTCACCAACCAAGAATTCAGAAAATGGGACAAACACAAAATTGAGACTTTGCATGCAAAATTCTGCAAAAACATCTTCAGTGTACAACGTAAAACACCAAATAATGCATACAGAGCAGAAATAGGACGATTCACACTAATTATCAAAATCCAGAAAAGATCAATTAAATTCTACAACCACCTAAAAAGAAGTGATTCTCAAATGATCCATTACAAAGCCCTCACCTACAGAGAGATGAACCTGGAGAAGAGTCCCCTCTGCCAGCTGATATGGGGACTCTGCTCACAAACACAAACAGAATCCATAGAGTCCCAGGACAGGAACACGAATAGACCCAACCAGATCATGAGAAAACAAAAAAGAGAATTACTTGACACATTGGAAAGAATTAGCAAAAAAAGACAGAAAAATTGAATGCTAGCAGGTAGCCTAGTGGTTAGAGTAGAGGGGCGGCAGGTAGCCTAGTGGTTAGAGTAGAGGGGCGGCAGGTAGCCTAGTGGTTAAAGTGGAGGGGCGGCAGGTAGCCTAGTGGTTAGAGTGGAGGGGCGGCAGGTAGCCTAGTGGTTAGAGTAGAGGGGCGGCAGGTAGCCTAGTGGTTAGAGTAGAGGGGCGGCAGGTAGCCTAGTGGTTAAAGTGGAGGGGCGGCAGGTAGCCTAGTGGTTAGAGTGGAGGGGCGGCAGGTAGCCTAGTGGTTAGAGTGGAGGGGCGGCAGGTAGCCTAGTGGTTAGAGTGGAGGGCGGCAGGTAGCCTAGTGGTTAGAGTGGAGGGGCGGCAGGTAGCCTAGTGGTTAGAGTAGAGGGGCGGCAGGTAGCCTAGTGGTTAAAGTGGAGGGCGGCAGGTAGCCTAGTGGTTAGAGTGGAGGGGCGGCAGGTAGCCTAGTGGTTAGAGTAGGAGGGCGGCAGGTAGCCTAGTGGTTAGAGTAGAGGGCGGCAGGTAGCCTAGTGGTTAAAGTGGAGGGGCGGCAGGTAGCCTAGTGGTTAGAGTGGAGGGGCGGCAGGTAGCCTAGTGGTTAGAGTGGAGGGGCGGCAGGTAGCCTAGTGGTTAGAGTGGAGGGGCGGCAGGTAGCCTAGTGGTTAGAGTGGAGGGGCGGCAGGTAGCCTAGTGGTTAGAGTGGAGGGGCGGCAGGTAGCCTAGTGGTTAGAGTGTTGGGCCAGTAACTGAAAGGCTGCTAGATCGAATCCCCGAGCTGACAAGGTGAAAATTTGTCATTCTGCCCCTGAACAAGGCAGTTAACCCACTGTTCCTAGGCCGTCATTGTAAATAAGAACTTGTTCTTAACTGACTTGACTCATTAAATAAAATAAATTAAAACAGAGTGCACCGTAGTAGAATGCCTGACCCAAAATGATGGAAAGCTTTGCCTATGTACAGACTTAGTGAGAGAGGCCGCCATCGGCAAATCGAACTTGTGCAGTTCAAGAAGAAGAACATATTTACCAAGTAGACTAAAATAAAAAGTAATAATAAAAAATAACACAATAAGAATAACGAGGCTCTATACAAGGGGGCACCGGTACCGAGTTAGTGTGGAGGTTATATACAGGGGGCACCGGTACCGAGTCAGTGTGGAGGTTATATACAGGGGGCACCGGTACCGAGTCAGTGTGGAGGTTATATACAGGGGGCACCGGTACCGAGTCAGTGTGAAGGTTATATACAGGGGGCACCGGTACCGAGTCAGTGTGGAGGTTATATACAGGGGCACCGGTACCGAGTCAGTGTGGAGGTTATATACAGGGGGCACCGGTACCGAGTCAGTGTGAAGGTTATATACAGGGGGCACCGGTACCGAGTCAGTGTGGAGGTTATATACAGGGGGCACCGGTACCGAGTCAGTGTGAAGGTTATATACAGGGGGCACCGGTACCGAGTCAGTGTGGAGGTTATATACAGGGGCACCGGTACAGAGTCAGTGTGAAGGTTATATACAGGGGCACCGGTACCGAGTCAGTGTGGAGGTTATATACAGGGGCACCGGTACCGAGTCAGTGTGAAGGTTATATACAGGGGCACCGGTACCGAGTCAGTGTGCAGGTTATATACAGGGGCACCGGTACCGAGTCAGTGTGAAGGTTATATACAGGGGGCACCGGTACCGAGTCAGTGTGAAGGTTATATACAGGGGGCACCGGTACCGAGTCAGTGTGGAGGTTATATACAGGGGGCACCGGTACCGAGTCAGTGTGAAGGTTATATACAGGGGGCACCGGTACCGAGTCAGTGTGAAGGTTATATACAGGGGGCACCGGTACCGAGTCAGTGTGCAGGTTATATACAGGGGGCACCGGTACCGAGTCAGTGTGGAGGTTATATACAGGGGGCACCGGTACCGAGACAGTGTGGAGGTTATATAAAGGGGGCACCGGTACCGAGTCAGTGTGGAGGTTATATACAGGGGGCACCGGTACCGAGTCAGTGTGAAGGTTATATACAGGGGGCACCGGTACCGAGTCAGTGTGCAGGTTATATACAGGGGGCACCGGTACCGAGTCAGTGTGGAGGTTATATACAGGGGGCACCGGTACCGAGTCAGTGTGGAGGTTATATACAGGGGGCACCGGTACCGAGTCAGTGTGCAGGTTATATACAGGGGACACCGGTACCAAGTCAGTGTGGAGGCTATATACAGGGGGCACCGGTACAGAGTCAGTGTGGAGGTTATATACAGGGGGCACCGGTACCGAGTCAGTGTGCAGGTTATATACAGGGGGCACCGGTACCCAGTTAGTGTGGAGGTTATATACAGGGGGCACCGGTACCGAGTCAGTGTGGAGGTTATATACAAGGGGCACCGGTACCGAGTCAGTGTGCAGGGGTACAGGCTAGTTGAGGTAATCTGTACATGTTGGTGGGGGCGAAGTGACTATGCATAGGTAACAAACAAACAGTGTACAAAAGGGTGGGGTGGGGGGGGGTCACTACACTTGTGCCCTCTTCACGACAGTCTTTGTATGTTTGGACCATGATAGTTCGTTGGTGATGTGGAAACCATGGAACTTGAAACTCTTGATCTGCTCCACTACAGCCCTGCCGATGTTAATGGGGACCTGTTTGGCCCGCCATTTATTGTAGTCCACGATTAGCTCCTTTGTCTTGCTTACAATGAGGGAGAGGTTGTTGTCCTGGCACCACACTGCCAGTTCTCTGACCTCCCTATAGGCCGTCTCATCGTTGTCGGTGATCAGACCTACCACTGTTGTGTCATCAGCAAACTTAATGATGGTGTTGGTGTCGTATTTGGCCACGCAGTCATGGGTGAACAGGGAAGACAGGAGGGGAATAAGTACACACCCCTGAGGGGCCCCAGTGTTGAGGATCAGTGTGGCAGATGTGATGTTGCCTATTTTTACCACCTGGGGGCGGCCCATCAGGAAGTCCAGGTTCCAGTTGCAGAGAGAGGTGTTTAGTCCCAGAGTCTTTAGCTTAGTAATGAGCTTTGTGGGCACTATGGTGTTGAACGCTGAGCTGTAGTCAATGAACAGCATTCTCACATAGGTGTCCCTTTTGTCCAGGTGAAAAAGGGCAGTGTGGAGTGAGATTGAGATTGCGTCATCTGTGGATCTGTTGGGGTGGTATGCAAATTGTAGTGGGTCTAGGGTGTCCGGGAGGATGCTGTTGATGTGTGCCATGACCAGCTTCTCAAAGCACTTCGCGGCTACCGAAGTGAGTGCCACGGGGCGGTAATCATTTAGGCAGGTTACCTTCGCTTCCTTGGGCACAGAGACTATGGTGGTCTGCTTGAAACTAGAGGTCGAGCGATTATGATTTTTCAAAACCGATACCGTTTACCGATACTCTGGACCAATACTCTGGACCCTGATCTCTCTTTTGACGAACATATCAAGGCTGTTTCAAGGACAGCTTTTTTACATCTACGTAACATTGCAAAAATCAGAAACTTTCTGTCCAAAAATGATGCAGAAAAATGAATCCATGCTTTTGTTACTTCTAGGTTAGACTACTGCAATGCTCTAGTTTTCGGCTACCCGGATTTCAAGTTTTTACTGCTAACCTACAAAGCATTACATGGACTTGCTCCTACCTATCTCTCTGATTTGGTCCTGCCGTACATACCTACACATACACTACGGCCACAAGACGCAGGCCTCCTAATTGTCCCTAGAATTTCTAAGCAAACAGCTGGAGGCAGGGCTTTCTCCTATAGAGCTCCACTTTTATGGAATGGTCTGCCTACCCATGTGAGAGACGCAAACTCGGTCTCAACCTTTAAGTCTTTACTGAAGACTCATCGCTTCAGTGGGTCATATGATTGAGTGTAGTCTGGCCCAGGAGTGGGAAGGTGAACGGAAAGGCTCTGGAGCAACGAACCGCCCTTGCTGTCTCTGCCTGGCCGGTTCCCCTCTTTCCACTGGGATTCTCTGCCTCGAACCCTATTACAGGGGCTGAGTCACTGGCTTACTGGGGCTCTCTCATGCCGTCCCTGCAGGGGGTGCGTCACCTGAGTGGGTTGATTCACAGTTGTGGTCATCCTGTCTGGGTTGGCGCCCCTCCCCCTTGGGCTGTGCCGTGCGTGGCGGAGATCTTTGTGGGCTATACTCGGCTATACTCAGCCTTGTCTCAGGATGGTACGTTGGTGGTTGAAGATATCCCTCTAGTGGTGTGGGGGCTGTGCTTTGGCAAAGTGGGTGGGGTTATATCCTTCCTGTTTGGACCTGTCCGGGGGTGTCCTCGGATGGGGCCACAGTGTCTCCTGTCCCCTCCTGTCTCAGCCTCCAGTATTTATGCTGCAGTAGTTTGTGTCGGGGGGCTAGGGTCAGTTTGTTATATCTGGAGTACTTCTCCTGTCCTATTCGGTGTCCTGTGTGAATCTAAGTGTGCGTTCTCTAATTCTCTCCTTCTTTCTTTCTTTCTCTCGGAGGACCTGAGCCCTAGGACCATGCCCCAGGACTACCTGACATGATGACTCCTTGCTGTCCCCAGTCCACCTGGCCATGCTGCTGCTCCAGTTTCAACTGACCTGAGCCCTAGGACCATGCCCCAGGACTAACTGACATGATGACTCCTTGCTGTCCCCAGTCCACCTGGCCATGCTGCTGCTCCAGTTTCAACTGTTCTGCCTTACTATTATTGGACCATGCTGGTCATTTATGAACATTTGAACATCTTGGCCATGTTCTGTTATAATCTCCACCCGGCACAGCCAGAAGAGGACTGGCCACCCCACATAGCCTGGTTCCTCTCTAGGTTTCTTCCTAGGTTTTGGCCTTTCTAGGGAGTTTTTCCTAGCCACCGTGCTTCTACACCTGCATTGCTTGCTGTTTGGGGTTTTGGGCTGGGTTTCTGTACAGCACTTTGCGATATCAGCTGATGTACGAAGGGCTATATAAATAAATTTGATTTGATGATTTGAAGACAAAACAAATGGATACATGAAAAATGGAGCGACGATGGCTAGAAAGTCAGTTGCGTCGAATGCCGCCCGAACAAGGAAAGTAGCCGACTTCGGCGGAAGTCGTGACAGTGTGCCATCACAGCAGCAAGATCTGGGACCTGTTTTGTGACCTATTTGCACATTGTTACAACACTTAAAACATTTAAAACTGTTTTGAGTGTAATGTTTACTGTTCATGTTTTATTTACCTTGTTTATTTCCCTTTTGTTTATTGTCTATTGAACTTGCTTTGGCAATGTAAACATATGTTTCCCATGCCAATAAAGACCTTTGAATTGAGAGAGATTATGTGAGTAGCATCTGGATTGATTCATTAAAGATCTTTATCAGCAGACAGAGGAAGAGACGGTGGTGGTGTAGGGATGGGTAGATGGAGAAACGGAGGTGAAGAGATGGATCGATAGAGAGGAGAGCCCGTGGTGGTGGGAGATGGAAGGATATAGCAAAGGAAAGAAGGAGAGATGAAGCAGGCAGAGTTAGAGAGATGGAGAGAAACAAGGCGGAGGGAGATGAGCTGAGGTACGCTGTGCATTTATGTTTCCTGCATGAAGGAGTGATGAAGGGTTGGAGGTGGAGAGGCGGGAGAAAACAGGAAAGCTGTCATTAGTGGGGGAGAGGAGGAGAGGAGGGAGGTGGAAAGGAGGGAGGAGGAGAGGAGGAAGTAGGGCCTAATGAACACTATGTTAGTGCGCTATATAAAGAGCATGATGCAGGAAAGAAAACACTTAGAGTAGCAGCACTAATGTGTTTAGCTCTGTTCCTGAAGGAAGAGTCGTTTAGTATGAGTATGAATCATTCTGGTTCACTATACACCAACCCTCTCTGTTTATAGCTCTGAGTATGAATCATTCTGGTTCACTATACACCAACCCTCTCTGTTTATAGCTCTGAGTATGAATCATTCTGGTTCACTATACACCAACCCTCTCTGTTTATAGCTCTGAGTATGAATCATTCTGGTTCACTATACACCAACCCTCTCTGTTTATAGCTCTGAGTATGAATCATTCTGGTTCACTATACACCAACCCTCTCTGTTTATAGCTCTGAGTATGAATCATTCTGGTTCACTATACATCAACTCTCTCTGTTTATAGCTCTGAGTATGAATCATTCTGGTTCACTATACATCAACCCTCTCTGTTTATAGCTCTGAGTATGAATCATTCTGGTTCACTATACACCAACCCTCTCTGTTTATAGCTCTGAGTATGAATCATTCTGGTTCACTATACATCAACTCTCTCTGTTTATAGCTCTGAGTATGAATCATTCTGGTTCACTATACACCAACCCTCTCTGTTTATAGCTCTGAGTATGAATCATTCTGGTTCACTATACACCAACCCTCTCTGTTTATAGCTCTGAGTATGAATCATTCTGGTTCACTATACATCAACACTCTCTGTTTATAGCTCTGAGTATGAATCATTCTGGTTCACTATACACCAACCCTCTCTGTTTATAGCTCTGAGTATGAATCATTCTGGTTCACTATACACCAACCCTCTCTGTTTATAGCTCTGAGTATGAATCATTCTGGTTCACTATACACCAACCCTCTCTGTTTATAGCTCTGAGTATGAATCATTCTGGTTCACTATACACCAACCCTCTCTGTTTATAGCTCTGAGTATGAATCATTCTGGTTCACTATACACCAACCCTCTCTGTTTATAGCTCTGAGTATGAATCATTCTGGTTCACTATACACCAACCCTCTCTGTTTATAGCTCTGAGTATGAATCATTCTGGTTCACTATACATCAACACTCTCTGTTTATAGCTCTGAGTATGAATCATTCTGGTTCACTATACACCAACTCTCTCTGTTTATAGCTCTGAGTATGAATCATTCTGGTTCACTATACACCAACCCTCTCTGTTTATAGCTCTGAGTATGAATCATTCTGGTTCACTATACATCAACTCTCTCTGTTTATAGCTCTGAGTATGAATCATTCTGGTTCACTATACACCAACACTCTCTGTTTATAGCTCTGATT
Organism: Oncorhynchus keta; assembly: GCF_023373465.1. Lineage (NCBI taxonomy): Eukaryota > Metazoa > Chordata > Actinopteri > Salmoniformes > Salmonidae > Oncorhynchus > Oncorhynchus keta. The sequence goes on along the minus strand of NC_068454.1, from coordinate 73,263,121 downwards.
ATGAATCATTCTGGTTCACTATACATCAACTCTCTCTGTTTATAGCTCCGAGTATGAATCATTCTGGTTCACTATACATCAACTCTCTCTGTTTATAGCTCCGAGTATGCATCATTCTGGTTCACTATACATCAACTCTCTCTGTTTATAGCTCTGAGTATGAATCATTCTGGTTCACTATACATCAACTCTCTCTGTTTATAGCTCTAAGTATGAATCATTCTGGTTCACTATACACCAACCCTCTCTGTTTTTAGCTCTGAGTATGAATCATTCTGGTTCACTATACATCAACTCTCTCTGTTTATAGCTCTAAGTATGAATCATTCTGGTTCACTATACACCAACCCTCTCTGTTTATAGCTCTGAGTATGAATCATTCTGGTTCACTATACACCAACCCTCTCTGTTTATAGCTCTGAGTATGAATCATTCTGGTTCACTATACACCAACTCTCACTGGGAATGACGACACACTGACAGAGAATAGGGCAAAGGTGTAAAAACCTTCTATATCCTGGACTTTAAAGCCTGGACCTGGCACATCGAGATCTGGGACTGAGTTAGTGCAAACCCTGGTGCAGTATTCAAGTCTACCTGGCTTGGTGAAGGTTAAAGCTACATAAATACTACTTGACTCACTAATCACGGTGCTGATGCAGTTCCCCAGGGGTGAATTATACTGTATAATAACATTGTTCAGTCTCAGGGGAACAGAAGGGAAGCACATTCAAAGATTGGGGCAAGGTGACTCCTTCTCATCCTCCCCTCACCCCCTCACTTCATCTCCCCCTCTCCCTCCCATCTTTCTCTACTACTCCCTCCATCTCTCTATTCCAACTCTTCCTCTACCTCTGTCACTCTGCTTCTTCCTCCATCTTTCTCTCTTCTGTTCTTTATCCCACTCTTCCCTTCATCTCCACTTCTGGCCCCTCTCCCTCTCTGCAAGCCCTTTTGGCCCCTCTCCCTCTCTGCAAGCCCTGTTGGCCCCTCTCCCTCTCTGCAAGCCCTGTTGGCCCCTCTCCCTCTCTGCAAGCCCTTTTGGCCCCTCTGCTCTCCCTCTCTGCAAGACCTTTTGGCCCCTCTCCCTCTCCTCCTCCCTCTCTGCTAGCCCTTTTGGCCCCTCACCCTCTCCTCCTCCCTCTCTGCTAGCCCATTTGGCCCCTCTCCCTCTACTCTCCTCTCCTCCTTCCTCTCTGCTAGCCCTTTTGGCCTCTCTCCCTCTACTCTTCTCTCCCTCTCTGCTAGCCCTTTTGGCCCCTCTCCCACTCTGCTAGCCATTTTGGCCCCTCTCCCTCTCCTCTCCTCTCCCTCTCCTCTCTGCTAGCCCTTTTGGCCCCTCTCCCTCTCCCTCTCCTCCTCCCTCTCTGCTAGCCCTTTTGGCCCCTCTACCTCTACTCTCCTCTCCTCCTCCCTCTCTGCTAGCCATTTTGGCCCCTCTCCCTCCCCTCTCCTCCCCCTCTCTGCTAGCCCTTTTGGCCCCTCTCCCTCTCCTCTCCCTCTCTGCTAGCCCTTTTGGCCCCTCTCCCTCTCCTCCTCCCTCTCTGCTAGCCCTTTTGGCCCCTCTCCCTCTACTCTCCTCTCCTCCTCCCTCTCTGCTAGCCCTTTTGGCCCCTCTCCCTCTCTGCTAGCCCTTTTGGCCCCTCTTCCTCTACTCTCCTCTCCTCCTCCCTCTCTGCTAGCCCTTTTGGCCTCTCTCCCTCTACTCTTCTCTCCTCCTCCCTCTCTGCTAGCCCTTTTGGCCCCTCTCCCTCTACTCTCCTCTCCTCCTCCCTCTCTGCTTGCCCTTTTGGCCTCTCTCCCTCTCCCTCACCTCCTCCCGCTCTGCTAGCCCTTTTGGCCCCTCTCCCTCTCTTCTCCCTCTCTGCTAGCCCTTTTGGCCCCTCTCCCTCTCCTCTCCTCCTCCCTCTCTGCTAGCCCTTTTTGGCCCCTCTCCCTCTCCTCTCCTCCTCCCTCTCTGCTAGACGTTTTGGCCCCTCTCCCTCTCCTCTCCCTCTCTGCTAGCCCTTTTGGCCCCTCTCCCTCTCCTCTCCTCTCCTCTCCTCCTCCCTCTCTGCTAGACGTTTTGGCCCCTCTCCCTCTCCTCTCCCTCTCTGCTAGCCATTTTGGCCCCTCTCCCTCTCCGCTAGCCCTTTTGGCCCCTATCCCTCTCCTCTCCCTCTCTGCTAGCCCTTTTGGCCCCTCTCCCTCTCCTCTCCTCCTCCCTCTCTGCTAGCCCTTTTGGCCCCTCTCCTCTCCTCCTCCCTCTCTGCTAGCCCTTTTGGCCCCTCTCCCTCTCCTCTCCCTCTCTGCTAGCCCCTTTGGCCCCTCTCCCTCTCCTCTCCTCCTCCCTCTCTGCTAGCCCTTTTGGCCCCTCTCCCTCTCTTCTCCTCCTCCCTCTCTGCTAGACGTTTTGGCCCCTCTCCCTCTCCTCTCCCTCTCTGCTAGCCCTTTTGGCCCCTCTCGCTCTCCTCTCCTCCTCCCTCTCTGCTAGCCCTTTTGGCCCCTCTCCCTCTCTGCTAGCCCTTTTGGCCCCTCTCCCTCCCCTCTCCTCCCTCTCTGCTAGCCCTTTTGGCCCCTCTCCATCTCCTCTCCCTCTCTGCTAGCCCTTTTGGCCCCTCTCCCTCTCCTCCTCCCTCTCTGCTAGCCCTTTTGGCCCCTCTCCCTCTACTCTCCTCTCCTCCTCCCTCTCTGCTAGCCCTTTTGGCCCCTCTCCCTCTCTGCTAGCCCTTTTGGCCCCTCTTCCTCTCCTCTTCTCTCCTCCTCCCTCTCTGCTAGCCCTTTTGGCCCCTCTCCCTCTACTCTCCTCTCCTCCTCCCTCTCTGCTTGCCCTTTTGGCCCCTCTCCCTCTCCCTCACCTCCTCCCTCTCTGCTAGCCCTTTTGGCCCCTCTCCCTCTTCTCTCCCTCTCTGCTAGCCCTTTTGGCCCCTCTCCCTCTCCTCTCCTCCTCCCTCTCTGCTAGCCCTTTTGGCCCCTCTCCCTCTCTCCCTCCTCCCTCTCTGCTAGACGTTTTGGCCCCTCTCCCTCTCCTCTCCCTCTCTGCTAGCCCTTTTGGCCCCTCTCCCTCACCTCCTCCCTCTCTGCTAGCCCTTTTGGCCCCTATCCCTCTCCTCTCCCTCTCTGCTAGCCCTTTTGGCCCTTCTCCCTCTCCTCTCCTCCTCCCTCTCTGCTAGCCCTTTTGGCCCCTCTCCCTCTCCTCCTCCCTCTCTGCTAGCCCTTTTGGCCCCTCTCCCTCTCCTCTCCCTCTCTGCTAGCCCTTTTGGCCCCTCTCCCTCTCCTCCTCCCTCTCTGCTAGCCCTTTTGGCCCCTCTCCCTTTCCTCTCCTCCTCCCTCTCTGCTAGACGTTTTGGCCCCTCTCCCTCTCCCTCTCTGCTAGCCCTTTTGGCCCCTCTCCCTCTCCTCTCCTCCTCGCTCTCTGCTAGCCCTTTTGGCCCTTCTCCCTCTCCTCTCCTCCTCCCTCTCTGCTAGCCCTTTTGGCCCCTCGCCCTCTCCTCTCCTCCTCCCTCTCTGCTAGCCCATTTGGCCCCTCTCCCTCTACTCTCCTCTCCTCCTTCCTATCTGCTAGCCCTTTTGGCCCCTCTCCCTCTACTCTTCTCTCCCTCTCTGCTAGCCCTTTTGGCCCCTCTCCCACTCTGCTAGCCCTTTTGGCCCCTCTCCCTCTCCTCTCCTCCTTCCTCTCTGCTAGCCCTTTTGGCCTCTCTCCCTCTACTCTTATCTCCCTCTCTGCTAGCCCTTTTGGCCCCTCTCCCTCTACTCTCCTCTGCTCTCCCTCTCTGCTAGCCCTTTTGGCCCCTCTCCCTCTCCGCTAGCCCTTTTGGCCCCTCTCCCTCTACTCTCCTCTCCTCCTCCCTCTCTGCTAGCCCTTTTGGCCCCTCTCCCTCTCCTCCTCCCTCTCTGCTAGCCCTTTTGGCCCCTCTCCCTCTCCTCTCCCTCTCTGCTAGCCCTTTTGGCCCCTCTCCCTCTCCTCTCCTCCTCCCTCTCTGCTAGCCCTTTTGGCCCCTCTCCCTCTCCTCTCCTCCTCCCTCTCTGCTAGACGTTTTGGCCCCTCTCCCTCTCCTCTCCTCCTCCCTCTCTGCTAGCCATTTTGGCCCCTCTCCCTCTCCTCTCCCTCTCTGCTAGCCTTTTTGGCCCCTCTCCCTCTCCTCTCCTCCTCCCTCTCTGCTAGCCCTTTTGGCCCCTCTCCCTCTCCTCTCCTCCTCCCTCTCTGCTAGACCTTTTGGCCCCTCTCCCACTACTCTCCTCCTCCCTCTCTGCTAGCCCTTTTGGCCCTTCTCCCTCTCCTCTCCTCCTCCCTCTCTGCTAGCCCTTTTGGCCCCTCGCCCTCTCCTCTCCTCCTCCCTCTCTGCTAGCCCATTTGGCCCCTCTCCCTCTACTCTCCTCTCCTCCTTCCTCTCTGCTAGCCCTTTTGGCCCCTCTCCCTCTACTCTTCTCTCCCTCTCTGCTAGCCCTTTTGGACCCTCTCCCACTCTGCTAGCCCTTTTGGCCCCTCTCCCTCTACTCTCCTCCTTCCTCTCTGCTAGCCCTTTTGGCCTCTCTCCCTCTACTCTTCTCTCCCTCTCTGCTAGCCCTTTTGGCCCCTCTCCCACTCTGCTAGCCCTTTTGGCCCCTCTCCCTCTCCTCTCCTCTCCCTCTCCTCTCCCTCTCTGCTAGCCCTTTTGGCCCCTCTCCCTCTCCTCTCCTCCTCCCTCTCTGCTAGCCCTTTTGGCCCCTCTCCCTCTCTGCTAGCCCTTTTGGCCCCTCTTCCTCTACTCTCCTCTCTCCTCCCCTCTGCTATCCCTTTTGGCCTCTCTCCCTCTACTCTTCTCTCCTCCTCCCTCTCTGCTCGCCCTTTTGGCCCCTCTCCCTCTACTCTCCTCTCCTCCTCCCTCTCTGCTAGCCCTTTTGGCCCCTCTCCCTCTCCTCCTCCCTCTCTGCTAGCCCTTTTGGCCCTTCTACTCTCCTCTCCTCCTCCCTCTCTGCTAGCCCTTTTGGCCCCTCTCCCTCTCCTCCTCCCTCTCTGCTAGCCCTTTTGGCCCCTCTACTCTCCTCTCCTCCTCCCTCTCTGCTAGCCCTTTTGGCCCATCTCCCTCTCCTCTCCCTCGCTGCTAGCCCTTTTGGCCCCTCTCCCTCTACTCTCCTCTGCTCTCCCTCTCTGCTAGCCCTTTTGGCCCCCCTCCCTCTACTCTCCCTCTCTGCTAGCCCTTTTGGCCTCTCTCCCTCTACTCTCCTCTCCTCCTCCCTCTCTGCTAGCCCTTTTGGCACATCTCCCTCTCCTCCTCCCTCTCTGCTAGCCCTTTTGGCCCCTCTCCCTCTACTCTCCCTCTCTGCTAGCCCTTTTGGCCCCTCTCCCTCTCCTCCTCCCTCTCTGCTAGCCCTTTTGGCCCCTCTCCCACTACTCTCCTCTCCTCCTCCCTCTCTGCTAGCCCTTTTGGCCCCTCTCCCTCTACTCTCCTCTCCCTCTCTGCTAGCCCTTTTGGCCCCTCTCCCTCTCCCTCCCTGCTAGCCCTTTTGGCCCCCCTCCCTCTCCCTCTCCTCCTCCCTTTCTGCTAGCCCTTTTGGCCCCCCTCCCTCTCCCTCTCCTCCTCCCTCTCTGCTAGCCCTTTTGGCCCCTCTCCCTCTCCTCCTCCCTCTCTGCTAGCCCTTTTGGCCCCTCTCCCTCTACTCTCCTCCCCTCCTCCCTCTCTGCTAGCCTTTTTGGCCCCTCTCCCTCTCCCTCTCCTCCTCCCTCTCTGCTAGCCCTTTTGGCCCCTCTCCCTCTCATCCTCCCTCTCTGCTAGCCCTTTTGGCCCCTCTCCCTCTCCCTCCCTCTCTGCTAGCCCTTTTGGCCCCTCTCCCTCTCCCTCTCCTCCTCCCTCTCTGCTAGCCCTTTTGGCCCCTCTCCCTCTCATCCTCCCTCTCTGCTAGCCCTTTTGGCCCCTCTCCCTCTCATCCTCCCTCTCTGCTAGCCCTTTTGGCCCATCTCCCTCTCCTCTCCCTCGCTGCTAGCCCTTTTGGCCCCTCTCCCTCTACTCTCCTCTGCTCTCCCTCTCTGCTAGCCCTTTTGGCCTCTCTCCCTCTACTCTCCTCTCCTCCTCCCTCTCTGCTAGCCCTTTTGGCCCCTCTCCCTCTACTCTCCCTCTCTGCTAGCCCTTTTGGCCTCTCTCCCTCTACTCTCCTCTCCTCCTCCCTCTCTGCTAGCCCTTTTGGCACATCTCCCTCTCCTCCTCCCTCTCTGCTAGCCCTTTTGGCCCCTCTCCCTCTACTCTCCCTCTCTGCTAGCCCTTTTGGCCCCTCTCCCTCTCCTCCTCCCTCTCTGCTAGCCCTTTTGGCCCCTCTCCCTCTACTCTCCTCTCCTCCTCCCTCTCTGCTAGCCCTTTTGGCCCCTCTCCCTCTCCCTCCCTGCTAGCCCTTTTGGCCCCCCTCCCTCTCCCTCTCCTCCTCCCTCTCTGCTAGCCCTTTTGGCCCCCCTCCCTCTCCCTCTCCCTCTCTGCTAGCCCTTTTGGCCCCTCTCCCTCTCCTCCTCCCTCTCTGCTAGCCCTTTTGGCCCCTCTCCCTCTCCTCTCCTCCTCCCTCTCTGCTAGCCCTTTTGGCCCCTCTCCCTCTCCCTCCCTGCTAGCCCTTTTGGCCCCCCTCCCTCTCCCTCTCCTCCTCCCTCTCTGCTAGCCCTTTTGGCCCCTCTCCCTCTACTCTCCTCTCCTCCTCCCTCTCTGCTAGCCCTTTTGGCCCCTCTCCCTCTACTCTCCTCTGCTCTCCCTCTCTGCTAGCCCTTTTGGCCCCTCTCCCTCTACTCTCCTCTCCTCCTCCCTCTCTGCTAGCCCTTTTGGCCCCTCTCCCTCTACTCTCCTCTCCTCCTCCCTCTCTGCTAGCCCTTTTGGCCCCTCTCCCTCTACTCTCCTCTGCTCTCCCTCTCTGCTAGCCGTTTTGGCCCCTCTCCCGCTACTCTCCTCTCCCTCCTCCCTCTCTGCTAGCCCTTTTGGCCCCTCTCCCTCTACTCTCCTCTCCTCCTCCCTCTCTGCTAGCCCTTTTGGCCCCTCTCCCTCTACTCTCCTCTCCTCTCCTCCTCCCTCTCTGCTAGCCCTTTTGGCCCCTCTCCCTCTACTCTCCTCTCCTCCTCCCTCTCTGCTAGCCCTTTTGGCCCCTCTCCCTCTACTCTCCTCTCCTCCTCCCTCTCTGCTAGCCCTTTTGGCCCACCTTGGTGCAGGGCAGGTGCCAGGTCTCATTAAGAAGTGTCGGCCAACAGCGCTCTCTCACAGAGTTCACCTGCTGTCAGAGTGTATAATCACCTGACCTCTCACCTGTCACACAGTGGAACATCACCCACACACACCTTCGAACCCAGACAAAGCCAACCTGACACTGAAGACATCCTACAGGGAGAGAGAATGGTCCTCTAACCACTGATTCTAGACCTAAAAACCATCTCAGAGCTTCACCACTATTAGCCACAGAGCCAAGCTGCTTGGGGATTCTGTCTCTCTGTCCACAGGGCTCAGTCTACATTGCAGTGTGTGTTTGTGTGTGTAGAGGTGAGCCAGGTCAGGCCAGGTGTGACCAGAAGTGGTGTCTACAACATGAATAAACCATGCTGTATCATTATAACCAGCAGGAAGAGAAGACCTCTGCTCTGTTATCTCTATGGCTACTTACTGTCAGCATGGAGAGAGGCATGATGGCCGACTCAGAGGCTTTGGGGCTCAGTTAAAAGAGATGAAAACTCTTTCATTCTGATCCAGACATCTTCATCACCGCTTCACGAGGCTTCCCATTTACACCAGCTTGAAGCCTTGTGCCTAAAGTACCAGATGCCCGGCTGACGCTGTCCTGACCGTAGAAGGGGAAGGAGAGAAGGGAGAGACAATCCCTTAACAAGAGGGATGATGCTGCCCCTTGACCCCTGCACTGTCCTCTATTTCTCCTTTAATTTTCAAAATTATTTTCCTGTCAATCAATCTCTAAAACTCCTCCTTTTGTCTCTCTCCCGCCATCCCCCTGTTCCTCTTTGTCTGTATACCTTCCCAGCTCCTATCTTTAACTTTCCCCCTCCCTCCCCCTCCCCCTCCCTCCTCCCTCCCTCCCTCCCCCTCCCCTCCTCCCTCCCTCCCTCCCTCCCCCTCCCTCCCTCCCTCCCCCTCCTCCCTCCCTCCCCCTCCCTCCCTCCCTCCCTCCCCCTCCCTCCCTCCCTCCCCCCCCTCCCTCCCCTCCTCCTCCTTCCTCCCTCCCCTTCCCTCCCTCCCTCCCTCCCTCCCTCCGAGTGGAACACATGTAGCTGAGACTGACTAATGCTGAGTTAGGCCCCTAGCTGCTTTAGCAGAGGTTACTCAACTCAGCTCATTTAAACAAATGCTCTGATCCAGAGATTTACACGGGGCAGCAGCAACTACACACACCCACACACCCACGCACACACACACACGCACACGCACACACACACGCACGCACACACACACGCACGCACGCACACACACACACGCACACGCACACCGTTCTGTTTTCCATTGACATTTCAACCTTTCTTTGGGAGCTGAAAACACTTTTTTTGTAGTCAGGAATAGTCTTCAGTAAAAACAAAGTTGAAAAGACTGTTCAGCAGCAACCCAAGAGAGAGTTTCACTCTGGTCTGTTACAGCAAACACACGCACAAATACACAGTCAAACACACCCTCACAGATGGCAGTACAGCACAATACAGGATAACAACAAGAGCCTTGCTGGTCCGATTAACTCAAGTCGCACAGTGCAAAAGACATCCGGAACTGACTTCATCAAACCTTTCAGTAACGTTTTCTTACACCATGCAAAGCAACACCAATCTCCAGTATCCCCTCCCTCTGCTCAACAGCATCCAAGCCTCCAGTATCCCCTCCCTCTGCTCAACAGCATCCAAGCCTCCAGTATCCCCTCCCTCTGCTCAACAGCATCCAAGCCTCCAGTATCACCTCCCTCTGCTCAACAGCATCCAAGCCTCCAGTATCCTCTCCCTCTGCTCAACAGCATCCAAGCCTCCAGTATCCCCTCCCTCTGCTCAACAGCATCCAAGCCTCCAGTATCCCCTCCTCTGCTCAACAGCATCCAAGCCTCCAGTATCACCTCCCTCTGCTCAACAGCATCCAAGCCTCCAGTATCCCCTCCTCCTCTGCTCAACAGCATCCAAGCCTCCAGTATCCCCTCCCTCTGCTCAACAGCATCCAAGCCTCCAGTATCCCCTCCCTCTGCTCAACAGCATCCAAGCCTCCAGTATCCCCTCCCTCTGCTCAACAGCATCCAAGCCTCCAGTATCCCCTCCCTCTGCTCAACAGCATCCAAGCCTCCAGTATCCCCTCCCTCTGCTCAACAGCATCCAAGCCTCCAGTATCCCTCCCTCTGCTCAACAGCATCCAAGCCTCCAGTATCCCCTCCTCTGCTCAACAGCATCCAAGCCTCCAGTATCCCCTCCCTCTGCTCAACAGCATCCAAGCCTCCAGTATCCTCTTCCTCTGCTCAACAGCATCCAAGCCTCCAGTATCCCCTCCCTCTGCTCAACAGCATCCAAGCCTCCAGTATCCCCTCCCTCTGCTCAACAGCATCCAAGCCTCCAGTATCCCCTCCCTCTGCTCAACAGCATCCAAGCCTCCAGTATCCCCTCCCTCTGCTCAACAGCATCCAAGCCTCCAGTATCCCCTCCCTCTGCTCAACAGCATCCAAGCCTCCAGTATCCCCTCCCTCTGCTCAACAGCATCCAAGCCTCCAGTATCCCCTCCCTCTGCTCAACAGCATCCAAGCCTCCAGTATCCCCTCCCTCTGCTCAACAGCATCCAAGCCTCCAGTATCCCCTCCCTCTGCTCAACAGCATCCAAGCCTCCAGTATCCCCTCCCTCTGCTCAACAGCATCCAAGCCTCCCCTGCTCAACAGCCATCCAAGCAAACCCCTCCATGGTAACAGCACTGCCTCCATATCCCTATCCCCTGCTCATCACAGTGAATCCAAGCCTCCAGTATCCCCTCCCTCTGCTAATATCATAAACAATCCAGATCCCAACCATCAATGCTCAACAGCATACAGTAGAAATCCTTTGTGAAATCCAGTATTGCTCTGCTCAACAGCATCCACACGCACTCCAGTATCCCTCCACTGCTCAACAGCATCACAAACATACAGTATCCACTCCCTCTGCTCAACAGCATCCAAACACAAACAGTATCCCCTCCAAACTGCTCAACAGCATCCAAGCCTCCAGTATCCCACTCCCTCTGCTCAACAGCATCCAAGCACAAACAGTATCCCCTCCCTCTGCTCAACAGCATCCACAGCCTCCAGTATCCCCTCCCATACTGCTCAACAGCATCACAAGCATGCAGTATCCACAAACATCCCTCTGCTCAACAGCATCCAAGCCTCCAGTATCCCACCCCTCTGCTCAACAGCATCCAAACCTCACAGTACCCCTCCCACTGCTCAACAGCATCACAAGCCTCAGTATCCTCCTCTGCTCAACAGCATCACAACACCCAGTATCCCTCCCACTGCTCAACAGCATCCAAGCCTCCAAACATCCCCTCCCAAACTGCTCAACAGCATCCAAGCACTCCAGTATCCCCTCCCTCTGCATCACAGCATCCAAGCCTCACAGTATCCACCTCACCTCTGCTCAACAGCATCACACACCATCCAGTATCCATCCCTCTGCTCAACAGCATCCAAGCCTCCACACACCCCACCCACTGCTCAACAGCATCACACCACCTCCAGTATCCCCTCCTCTGCTCAACAGCATCCAAGCACTCCAGTATCCACCTCCTCTGCTCAAACAGCACACACTCCAAACATCCAGTATCCCCACCTCTGCACAAAGCATCACACACCTCACAAACATCCCCTCCCTCTGCTCAACAGCATCACACACCACACAGTATCCCACCTCTGCTCAACAGCATCCAAGCCTCCAGTATCCCACACCTCTGCTCAACAGCATCCAAGCCTCCAGTATCCCCTCCTCTGCTCAACAGCATCCAAACCTCCAGTATCCCTCCCTCTGCTCAACAGCATCCAAGCCTCCACAGTATCCCCTCCTCTGCTCAACAGCATCCAAGCCTCACAGTATCCACCTCCCTCTGCTCAACAGCATCCAAGCCTCCAGTATCCACTCCTCTGCTCAACAGCATCCAAGCCTCCAAACATCCCCTTCCTCTGCTCAACAGCATCCAAGCCTCCACATCCCCCCACTGCATCACACAGCATCACAAGCCTCCAGTATCCCCCACTCTGCTCAACAGCATTCAGTGCCTCCAGTATCCCAAACATCCTCTGCTCAAAGCATCATCCAGTATCCTCCAAAGCATACACACCTCCAGTATCTCCTGCTCTGCACACACATCACAAGCCTCCAGTATCCCCACCCTCTGCTCAACAGCATCAAGCCTCACAGTATCCCTCCCTCTGCTCAACAGCATCCAAGCCTCCAGTATCCCCTCCCTCTGCCACACAAACATACACACCTCCAGTACCCCTCCATCTGCTCAACAGCATCCAAGCCTCAGTATTCCACCCTCTGCTCAACAGCATCCAAGCCTCCAGTATCCCCTCCCTCTCTGCTCAAGAAAGTATCCTCCTCTGAAAGATCCAGGCCTCCAAGAAAACCCTCCTATTTGATCAAAGCATCCAAAAGCCTCCAAGTATCCCCTCCTCTGCTCAACAGCATCCAAGGATGGAGTATCCCCTCCCTCTGCTCAACAGCATCCAAGCCTCCAGTATCCCCTCCTCTGCTCAACAGCATCAAGCCTCCAGTATCCCCTCCCTCTGGGAGAACAGCATCCAGGGCCTCCAGAATCCCCTCCATTATGCATCAACAGCAGACAAGCCTCCAGTAAAACCTCCCTACTGCTCAAAGCATCAAATTGGCTCCAGTTCCCAAATCCCCCTGCTCAACAGCATCCAAGCCTCCAGTATCCCCTCCCTCTGCTCAACAGCATCCAAAACTCCAGTATCCTCTCCCTCTGCTCAACAGCATCCAAGCCTCCAGTATCCCATCCCTCTGCTCAACAGCATCCAAAGCCTCCAGTATCACCTCCCTCTGCTCAAAAGCATCCAAACCTCCAGTTATCCAAAAACACTCCCTCTGCTCAACAGCATCCCCTCTCCTCTGCTCAACAGCAAGCCTCAGTATCCCCTCCCTGCTCAACAGCAACCAAGCCTCCTAGTAAAGTCCCTCCCTCTGCTCAACAGCATCCAAGCCTCCAGTATCCCTCCCTCTGTCACCAGCATCCAAGCCTCCAGTATCCCCTCCCCTGCTCAACAGCATCTGTCAGAGCCTCCAGTATCCCTCCTCTGCTCAACAGCATCCAAGCCTCCAGTATCCCACTCCCTCTGCTCAACAGCATCCAAGCCTCCAGTATCCCTCCCTCTGCCAAACATCCAAGCCTCCAGTATCTTCCCTCTGAACTCAACAGCATCAAGCCTCCAGTATCCTTCCCTCTGCTCAACAGCATCCAAGCCTCCAGTATCCCCTCCCTCTGCTCTACAGCATCCAAGCCTCAGTATCCCCTCCCTCTGCTCAACAGCATCCAAGCCTCCAGTATCCCCTCCCTCTGCTCAAACATCCAAATTGCCTCCAGTATATCCTCCTCTGCTCAACAGCATCCAAGCCTCCAGTATCCCTCCCTCTGCTCAACAGCATCCAGAAAAGAGCCAGTATCCCCCTCTGCTCAAAGGAGCATCCAAAACCTCCAGTATCCCTCCCTCTGCTCAAACAGCAGATCCAGAAGCCTCCAGTATCCTCCCTCTGCTCACAAACAGCATCCAAGCCTCCAGATCCCCTCCCTCTGCTCAACAGCATCCAAGCCTCATGAGAAAACAGTAATTACTGCTCAACACATCTGCTCAAAGCATTAACAAAAAAAACAGAGCAAACTCCAGCTATCCCCTCCCTCTGCTCACACAGCATCCAAGCCTGACCAGTATCCCTTCCTCTGCTCAACAGCATCCAAGCCTCCAGTGAGAAAGGCCTCTGGCAACAGCATCCAAGCCTCCAGGCTATCCCCTCCCACTGAGGTCAACAGCATTCAAGCCTCCAGTAACCTCCTCCCTCTGCTCATATTAGCATCCAATTTCCTCCAGATCCCAGATCCACTGAATCAACAGCATTCAAGCCTCCAGTATCCCCTCCCTCTGCTCAACAGCATTCAAGCCTCCAGTATCCCCTCCCTCTGCTCAACAGTGCCATCACAGCATCCAAGCCTCCAGTATCCAACCTCCCTCTGCTCATTTATTTTAGCATTCAAGCCTCCAGTATCCCCCTCCCTCTGCTCAACAGCATCCAAGCCTGACAGTATCCCCTCCTCTGCTCAAACAGCATCCAAGCCTCCAGTTATCCCCTCCCTCTGCTCAACAGCATCCAAGCCTCAGTTGTCTCCTCCTCTGCTCAATGTTAACAGTATCTCCTCCTCTGCCAATAAAGCCTCCAGTATCCCTCCTCTGCTCAGGGAGAGCATCCAAGCCTCCAGCACAACATCCATCAAACTCCATGGTATAGACACTGGACCATATAACTATAATCTATTATGTATCACAGTGAATTGATATAATACATCAGACACACAATGTGTTATTGAAACTGGTAATATCATAAACAATACAGATCCCAACACATCAATGCCAAGGAGAATACAGTAGAAATCCTATGTAAAATATATTGCACAGACACACACACACACACACACACACACACACACACACACACACACACACACACACACACACACACACACACACACACACAAACACACACAAACACACACACACACACAAACATACACGCACCACACAAACATACACACACCACACAAACACAAACATACACAGAGACACAAACATGCACGCAGCACACAAACAGACACACACCACACAAAGAGACACAAACATACAGACACCACACAAACACACACAAACATGACGACCACACAAACATACACACAGCACACAAAGATACACACACCACACAAAGACACCACACAAACATACAGAGACAGAGACAGAACATACACAGAGAGAGACCACACAAACAGACCACACAAACAGACACACACCACACAAACATACACACACCACACAAACACACACACCACACACACACACCACACTAACATACACACACACAAACATACACACACACACACACACACCACAGGACACACCACACAAACATACACACACACAAACAGACACACACCACACAAACATACACACACACACACACACACAAACAAACAGGGACAGAGACAGAGACACACACACACACACATACAACACACAAACATATACACAGACACAAACATACATAAATACACACACCACAGAAACACACACACCAGAGAAACACACACACACCACACAAACACACCACACAAACATACACACACACAAACATACACGCACACAAACATACACACACCACACAAACACACACACCACACAAACACACACACACAGACACCAGACTAACATAAACACAGCACACAAACATACACACACCACACAAACATACACACAGAAACATAGACACACTACACAAACATACACACACCACACAAACATACACACACCACACAAACATACACACACAGAGAGACAGAGCACAGACACACACACACAGAGTGCAGACAGCACAGAGACACAGACACACACACACACACACAGACACACACACACAGCACAGACACACACAGACACACACACACACACAGACCACACAAACAAACATACACAGACAGACACACACCACACAAACATACACACACACACCACACAAACATACACACACACACACACACCACACAAACATACACACAGACACACACACATACAACACACAAACATACACACACACATACACATTCTCGAAAGAGAGGATTCATTTTTAAAGAAGAAAGGTAGTGAGAGGAAAATCAACTTTGAAAGAATAGGATAGGAGAGAGGAAGAGATGGAGACAGACAAACAGAGACAAGAAAACCCATATATATTTGATAAGGAAGGAAATGCAAAAGGAGGGGAACAAGAGGAGGAGATGGAGAAAATAGGAGAGGAGTGCAATGGATGGAGAGAGTTAAATCACTGTAGCTGAGATGAGCAGTGACAGAGGTAGAGAGAGAGACAGGGAGAGAGAGACAGAGGGGAGAGAGAGTGACAGAGAGAGACAGAGAGAGTGACAGGGAGAGAGAGACAGGGAGAGAGAGAGACAGGGAGAGAGAGACAGAGACAGAGAGAGAAAATCAGGACATTATTATTAACAGCAGACTCATACATTTCCTCAATGAAAACAATGTAGCTGAGCAAATGTCAAATTGGCTTTTACAGGGAATTAGAGTACAACAGACCATGTATTCACCCTGCACAGGGAATTGACAGACCAAACACACCAAAACAAAGGCAAAGTCTTCTCATGCTTTGTTGATTTCAAAAAGACAGAGACTCAATTTGGCATGAGGGTCTGAGACAGATACAAACTGATGGAAAGTGGTGTTGGGGGTAAAACATAAGACATTATAAAATCCATGAGACACAAACAACAAGTGACGGTTAAAATTGGCAAAAACACACACAATTCAGGGAGAGAGACAGGGTCGTGGGGTTAGAGCAGGGAGACAGCTTAAGCCCCACCCTCTTCAGACATATATATCAAGAGAACTGGCGCGGAGCACTAGAAAAGTCTGCAGCACCCGGCCTCACCCTACTAGAATCCGAGAGTCAAATGTCTGCTGTTTGCTGATGATCTGGTGCTTCTGTCACCAACCAAGGAGGGAACAGCAGCACCTAGATCTTATGCACAGATTCTGTCAGACCTGGGCCCTGACAGTAAATCTCAGTAAGACCAAAATAATGGTGTTCCAAAAAGGTCCAGTCACCAGGACCACAAATACAAATTCCATCTAGACACTGTTGCCCTAGAGCACACAAAAAGAGACATACAGAGAGGCCTAAGACATCAGCGCCACAGGTAACTTCCACAAAGGTGTGAACGAGAGAGAGACAAGGCAAGAAGGGCATTCTATGCCATCAAAAGAAACATAAATTTCAACATACCAATTAGGATTTGGCTAAAAATACTTGAATCAGTCATAGAGCCCATTGCCCATGGTTGTGAGGTCTGGGGTCCGACAGAGACAGAGACAGAGAGAAGACTTCACAAAATGGGACAAACACCAAGAGAGAGACTCTGCACGGGAGAATTCTGAGAAAAATATCCTCCGTGACAACGTAAAACACCAAATAATGCATGCAGAGCAGAGATTAGGCCGATACCCACTAATTATCAAAATCCAGAAAAGAGCCATTAAATTCTACAACCACCTAAAGAGGAAGCGATTCACAAACCTTCCATAACAAAGCCATCACAAACAGAGAGATGAACCTGGAGAAGAGTCCCTAGAGAGCTGGTCCTGGGGCTCTGTTCACAAACACAAACACACCCTACAGAGCCCCAGGACAACAGCACAATTAGACCCAACCAAATCATGAGAAAACAAAAAGATAATTACTTAACACATTGGAAAGAATTAACAAAAAACAGAGCAAACTAGAGATGCTATTTGGCCCTAGAGAGAGAGTACACAGAGGCAGAATACCTGACCACTGTGACTGACCCAAAATTAAGGAAAGCTTTGACTAGAGACAGACTCAGTGAGCACAGCCTTGCTATTGAGAAAGAGACCGAGAGGCAGACATGAGCTCTCAAGAGAAGACAGGCTATGTGCTCACTGAGACACAAAGAGAGACAGGAAACAGAGCTGCACTTCCTAACCTCCTGCCCAATGTATGACCATATTAGAGAGACATATTTCCAGATCACACAGATCCACAAAGAATTCGAAAACATATCCAATTTTGAAAAACTCCCAGGGATCTACTGGGGAGAAATTCCAGAGAGTGCCATCACAGCAGCAAGATTTGAATGACCTGTTGCCACGAGAAAAGGGCAACCAGTGAAGAACAAACACCATTGTAAATACAACCCATAATTATGCTTATTTATTTTATCTTGTGTCCTTTAATTATTTGACAGAGAGAGAGATGACATATATAGAGATATAGAGAGATACAGAGAGAGACAGAGTGACAGGGAGAGATAGAATATGACAGGGAGAATGTCTTTACTGTTTTGAAACTGAGATGTGTAGAGAGACTGTTAATTTTTGTTGACAGAGACAGATATATTCACTTTGTATGTTGTCAGAGACAGAGCTTTGGCAATGTTAACAGATGTTCCCATGCCAAGAAAGCCCTTGAATTGAAATTGAATTGAATTGAGAGAGTGACAGGGAGAGAGAGACAGGGGAGAGAGAGAGAGACAGAGAGAGACAGAGAGACAGGGAGAGAGAGACAGAGACAGGGGAGAGAGACAGGGAGAGACAGGAGAGAGAGACAGGGAGAGAGAGACAGAGAGAGAGAGACAGAGGAGAGAGAGAGACAGAGACAGGGAGAGAGAGAGAGACAGGGAGAGAGAGAGAGACAGGGAGAGAGAGAGTGACAGGGAGAGAGAGAGTGACAGGGAGAGAGAGAGAGACAGGGAGAGAGAGAGAGACAGGGAGAGAGAGAGACAGGGAGAGAGAGAGTGACAGGGAGAGAGAGACAGAGACAGAGACAGAGAGAGAGAGACAGGGAGAGAGAGACGGGGAGATAGTGACAGAGACAGAGAGAGAGAGAGAGACAGGGAGAGAGAGACGGGGAGAGAGTGACAGAGACGGGGAGAGAGTGACAGAGACAGAGCGACAGCGACAGAGAGACAGAGAGAGAGACAGGGAGAGAGAGAGAGAGAGCGAGAGAACGAGAGAGCGACAGACAAACAGAGAGAGCGAGAGAGAAAGCGAGCGAGACAGAGAGAGAGACACAGAGAGCGAGACAGAGCAAGAGAGAGAGACACAGAGTGCGAGAGAGAGCGAGAGAGAGCCACAGAGAGCGTGAGAGACACAGAGAGAGAGAGCGAGAGAGCGAGAGACACAGAGAGAGAGCGAGCGTGAGAGAGATACAGAGAGCAAGCGAGCGAGAGAGAGGGACAGAGAGAGAGAAAGAGAGAGAGACACAGAGAAAGTGAGAGAGGGAGAGACACAGAGAGCGTGCAAGCGAGAGAGAGACCGAGAGTGAGACACAGAGAGCGAGAGAGAGAGAGACAGAAGGTGAGACACAGAGTGAGACAGAGTGAGACACAGAGAGCGAGAGAGACACACAGAGAGAGAGAGAGAGAGAGAGAGAGAGAGAGAGAGAGAGAGAGAGACAGAGAGAGAGACACAGACAGAGAGCGATAATAGGAGAGGAGTGCAATGGATGGAGAGAGTTAAATCACTGTAGCTGAGAGAGAGTGACAGACAGAGAGAGAGTGACAGGGAGAGAGAGACAGGGGGAGAGAGAGTGACAGAGAGAGACAGAGTGACAGGGAGAGAGAGACAGAGACAGAGAGACAGGGAGAGAGAGACAGGGAGAGAGAGACAGAGAGAGAGAGACAGGGACAGAGAGAGACAGAGACAGAGAGGAGAGAGTGCAATGGATGGAGAGAGAAATCACAGGGAGAGAGTGACAGGGAGAGAGAGAGTGACAGGGAGAGAGAGACAGGGAGAGAGAGAGGACAGGGAGACAGAGACAGGGAGACAGAGAGAGAGAGACAGGGAGAGAGAGACAGGGAGAGAGAGACAGAGACAGAGAGAGAATAGAGAGGAGTGCAGGGGAGAGTTAGAGCTGGGAGAGAGTGACAGAGACAGAGCGACAGGGACAGAGAGACAGGGGAGAGAGAGACAGAGAGAGAGAGAGAGACAGGAGAGAGAACGAGAGAGAGAGCAAGAGAGAGACAGACAAACAGAGAGAGCAGAGAGAGAGAGAGCGAGACAGAGAGAGACACAGAGAGAGCGAGACAGAGCAAGAGAGAGAGCCACAGAGAGAGACAGAGAGAGACAGAGAGAGAGAGAGCGAGAGACAGAGAGAGACAGAGAGGAGACACAGAGTGAGACAGAGACAGAGACACAGAGAGCAGAGAGAGACACACAGAGAGAGAGAGAGAGAGAGAGAGAGAGAGAGAGAGAAGAGAGAGAGAGACAAACAGAGAGACAGAGAGAGAGACACAGACAGAGAGCGATAATAGGAGAGGAGAGCAATGGATGGAGAGAGCGTAAATCACTGTAGCTGAGAGAGAGTGACAGAGAGAGAGAGTGACAGGGAGAGACATACAGAGACAGGGGAGAGAGAGGGACAGAGAGAGACAGAGTGACAGGAGAGAGAGAATGCCAGGGAGAGAGAGAGTGGCAGGGAGAGAGAGACAGAGACAGAGAGAGAGACACAGACAGAGAGCGATAATAGGAGAGGAGTGCAATGGATGGAGAGAGTTAAATCACTGTAGCTGAGAGAGAGTGACAGAGAGAGAGAGAGTGACAGGGAGAGAGAGACAGGGGGAGAGAGAGTGACAGAGAGAGACAGAGTGACAGGGAGAGAGAGAATGCCAGGGAGAGAGAGAATGACAGGGAGAGAGAGAATGACAGGGAGCTAGGGGGAGAGAGAGGGAGACAGAGAGAGTGAGAGAGACAGGGAGAGAGAGAGCATGTGTGTGAGAGAGAGAGAGAGAGAGAGAGAGAGAGAGAGAGAGAGAGAGAGAGAGAGAGAGAGAGAGAGAGAGAGAGAGACAGAGAGAGAGAAACAGAGAGTGAGCGAGAGAAAGAGAGACAGAGAGAGAGAGCGAGAGAAAGAGAGAAAGAGAGAGAGAGAGCGCGAGAGAGAGACAGAGAGAGAGCGAGAGCGAGAGCAAGAGGGAGAGAGCGCTAGAGCGTGAGAAAGAGATAGAGCGAGAAAGCATGTGAGAGCGAGCGAGAGCGAGACACAGAGAGCAAGAGAGCGAGAGACACAGGGAGCGATAGAGAGAGGTGAAAGACAGGAACGAGGTAGTCAGGGATGAGTGCAAAGGGAAGTATGGATTGTTAGTTGGTAAATGACTGTCACTTTGTTTACAGAGAAGTGTATGACACCCTGGCACCATCCTCCCTCCTCTATCGTTCCTCTCATCCCTCTTCTTTCCATTACAGAATGGCCCTGACAACTACTCAAATCTCTCTCTGTCTCTCTACCTCTCACTCTCTCTCTTCATATCTGAAATGCGACAAATGTGCCCTTCCAGCTACAAGCAGTCTAAAACAAAGGATATAACGAAATGTACTTTCTCCTCTACCCACTCTTCTCCTTCTTTCCCCCATCTCGCTATCCCTTCCCATGACAGGAGACTAGAAGAGAGAATAAATGAAAGAGAGATTTCTCCAAAACATCTGAGGAGGGAGAGGAGGAAACGAGAGGAGAGGGGGAATTGTAAATGATACAAAGGAAGGGGATCAGAGAGAGAGAGAGAAAGAGATCAATCAATGGAGACTGAAGAAAAGAGGACTTAAAGGAAGAAGACATGAAAAAAGACATGCAGAGACGTGAATGGATACTGATCAACTGTCACTGTTCTTTTAACACACACACACCAGCTAGGTGCTTCAGATTCATGTCCTGCACAGTCTTGGCAGGCTGCGGTGCTGTGGATTGGCATGGACCAGAGAAACAAAGACATCTGACAAAATAACCAGCTTCTTTATAGGATAGTGGATGAGAGAGAGAGGAAGAGGAAGAGGGAGAGTGAGAGGGATAGGGGGAGAGGGAGGGAGAGGAAGATGAAGAGGGAGAGTGAGAGTGAAGGGGATAGGGGGAGAGGGAGAGTGAAGGGGATAGGGGGAGAGGGAGAGTGAAGGGGATAGGGGGAGAGGGAGGGAGAGGAAGAGGAAGAGGGAGAGTGAGAGTGAAGGGGATAGGGGGAGAGGGAGGGAGAGGAAGAGGAAGAGGGAGAGTGAAGGGGATAGAGGGAGAGTGAAGGGGATAGGGGGAGAGGGAGGGAGAGGAAGAGGAAGAGGAAGTGGGAGAGTGAAAGTGAAGGGGAAAGGGGGAGAGGGAGAGTGAAGGGGATAGGGGGAGAGGGAGGAAGAGGGGAGAGGAGAGTAAAGGGGATAGGGGAGAGGGAGAGTGAAGGGGATAGGGGGAGAGGGAGGGAGAGGAAGAGGAAGAGGGAGAGTGAGAGTGAAGGGGATAGGGGGAGAGGGAGGGAGAGGAAGAGGAAGAGGGAGAGTGAAGGGGATAGGGGGAGAGGGAGAGTGAAGGGGATAGGGGGAGAGGGAGAGTGAAGGGGATAGGGGGAGAGGGAGAGTGAAGGGGATAGGGGGAGAGGAAGAGGAAGAGGGAGAGTGAAGGGGACTGATAGGGGAGAGTGAGGGAGAGGAAGAGGGAGAGTGAGAGGAAGGGGATAGGGGGAGAGGGAGAGTGAGAGGGATAGGGGGAGAGGGAGGGAGAGGAAGAGGAAGAGGGAGAGTGAGAGGGATAGGGGGAGAGAGAGGGAGAGGAAGATGAAGAGGAAGAGTGAGAGTGAAGGGGATAGTGGGAGAGGGAGAGTGAAGGAGATAGGGGGAGAGGGAGGAAGAGGAAGAGGGAGAGTGAGAGTGAAGGGGATAGGGGGAGAGGGAGAGTGAAGGGAATAGGGGGAGAGGAAGAGGAAGAGGAAGAGGGAGAGTGAATGGGATAGGGGGAGAGGGAGAGTGAAGGGGATAGGGGGAGAGGGAGGGAGAGGAAGAGGAAGAGGGAGAGTGAGAGTGAAGGGGATAGGGGGAGAGGGAGAGTGAAAGAGATAGGGGAGAGGGAGGGAAAGAGAGGAAGAGGGAGAGTGAAGTGGATAGGGGGAGAGGGAGGGAAAGAGAGGAAGAGGGAGAGTGAAGGGGATAGGGGGAGAGGGAGGGAGGGAGAGTGAATGGGATAGGGGGAGAGGGAGGGAGGGAGAGAGAGAGAGGAAGAGGGAGAGTGAAGGGGATAGGGGGAGAGGGAGGGAAAGAGAGGAAGAGGGAGAGTGAAGGGGATAGGGGAGAGGGGGAGGGAGGAAAGTGAAGGGGATAGGGGGAGAGGGAGGGAGGGAGAGAGAGGAAGAGGGAGAGTGAAGGGGATAGGGGGAGAGGGAGGGAGAGGAAGAGGGAGAGTGGGAGAGTCTCTTTCTCTCGCTCACTCTCTGGGACTGAGAGAGATGGGAGGGAGGTGGAGATCTCTCTCTCTCTCTCTCTCTCTCTCTCTCTCTCTCTCTCTCTCTCTCTCTCTCTCTGCTGATAAATCTGGAAGGTGATCAGCTATGATTCTAAGCCTCTCGATAAAAGACCAGAAACAGAACATTGAAAACAAAATGAGGCTATACTGCCACACATAACCCTCCTGCATGTGTAACACACACCCTCATAGGAACATGAAGGAGCAGGAAGCATGTCTATACTTGTCAACAACTGATCTCCCGCTTGCCTACACACACACACACACGCACACACACACATGCGCACACACACACACACACACACGCGCACACACACACACACGCACACACACAAGCGCACACACACACACACACACGAGAGATGGAGGGAGAGAGAGGAGGGAGGGGAGGTGGAGAGAGGAAGGAAGGTGACACACACACGCACACACACATATGCTGCTTACACGCGCAAACATTCCGAGGCAAGAACAAATAAATAAAAACAGGGAAAAGATCTAACAAATAAAATGAAATTTTAATCAATGGTCTTTGAATTAGTGCAAACAGAAACAAGGCAGTGTGTTAAATATTAATGAGACCCCTGAATTTATTACGCCTCTGTCCCCCCAAGGGCCCCATTCAAAACTGGGACATATGATAATATACCATTGGGTCGCTCCTGAAAAAAGAGAGAGAGAGAGAGAGAGAGAGAGAGAGAGAGAGAGAGAGAGAGAGAGAGAGAGAGAGAGAGAGAGAGAGAGAGAGAGAGATAGAGAGGGGGAGAGAGGGGAAGGTGATAGAGAGAGAGAGCGAGAGAGAGATAGAGGGGGAGATAGAGAGAGAGGGGGTGATAGATAGAGAGAGAGGGGGGTGATAGAGAGAGGGATAGAAAGAGAGAGGGGGATAGAGAGAGGGGGATAGAGAGAGATAGGGGGGATAGAGAGAGAGAGAGGGAGAGGGGGATAGAGAGAGAGATAGAAAGAGAGAGGGGGATAGAGAGAGAGATAGAAAGAGAGAGGGGGATAGAGAGAGAGATGGGGACTGTAATTATGAATATGCGAGAGAGTAAGAAGGAAGGAATTAAGTGTGATGACCGGGAGAGAGAGAAAATGGAGAGAAAGGAGGATGGATAAGTAGACATAATAAATGTTTGAGGAAAGAAGGTGATATACGGCAGGGACTGAGAGAGATGGAGGGAGGTGGAGAGAGAGGAAGGAAGGTGATATACGGCAGGGACTGAGAGAGATGGAGGGAGGGAGGTGGAGAGAGAGGAAGGAAGGTGATATACGGCAGGGACTGAGAGAGATGGAGGGAGGGAGGTGGAGAGAGAGGAAGGAAGGTGATATACGGCAGGGACTGAGAGAGATGGAGGGAGGGAGGTGGAGAGAGAGGAAGGAAGGTGATATACGGCAGGGACTGAGAGAGATGGAGGAAGGTGGAGAGAGAGGAAGGAAGGTGATATACGGCAGGGACTGAGAGAGATGGAGGGGAGGGAGGTGGAGAGAGAGGAAGGAAGGTGATATACGGCAGGGACTGAGAGAGATGGAGGGAGGGAGGTGGAGAGAGAGGAAGGAAGGTGATATACGGCAGGGACTGAGAGAGATGGAGGGAGGGAGGTGGAGAGAGAGGAAGGAAGGTGATATACGGCAGGGACTGAGAGAGATGGAGGGAGGGAGGTGGAGAGAGAGGAAGGAAGGTGATATACGGCAGGGACTGAGAGAGATGGAGGAAGGGAGGTGGAGAGAGAGGAAGGAAGGTGATATACGGCAGGGACTGAGAGAGATGGAGGGAGGTGGAGAGAGAGGAAGGAAGGTGATATACGGCAGGGACTGAGATAGATGGAGGAAGGGAGGTGGAGAGAGAGGAAGGAAGGTGATATACAGCAGGGACTGAGAGAGATGGAGGGAGGGAGGTGGAGAGAGAGGAAGGAGGGTGATATACGGCAGGGACTGAGAGAGATGGAGGGAGGTGGAGAGAGAGGAAGGAAGGTGATATACGGCAGGGACTGAGAGAGATGGAGGGAGGGAGGTGGAGAGAGAGGAAGGAGGGTGATATACGGCAGGGACTGAGAGAGATGGAGGAAGGGAGGTGGAGAGAGAGGAAGGAAGGTGATATACAGCAGGGACTGAGAGAGATGGAGGGAGGGAGGTGGAGAGAGAGGAAGGAAGGTGATATACGGCAGGGACTGAGAGAGATGGAGGGAGGGAGGTGGAGAGAGAGGAAGGAGGGTGATATACGGCAGGGACTGAGAGAGATGGAGGAAGGGAGGTGGAGAGAGAGGAAGGAGGGTGATATACGGCAGGGACTGAGAGAGATGGAGGGAGGGAGGTGGAGAGAGAGGAAGGAAGGTGATATACGGCAGGGACTGAGAGAGATGGAGGGAGGGAGGTGGAGAGAGAGGAAGGAAGGTGATATACGGCAGGGACTGAGAGAGATGGAGGGAGGGAGGTGGAGAGAGAGGAAGGAAGGTGATATACAGCAGGGACTGAGAGAGATGGAGGGAGGGAGGTGGAGAGAGAGGAAGGAGGGTGATATACGGCAGGGACTGAGAGAGATGGAGGGAGGGAGGTGGAGAGAGAGGAAGGAAGGTGATATACGGCAGGGACTGAGATAGATGGAGGGAGGGAGGTGGAGAGAGAGGAAGGAAGGTGATATACGGCAGGGACTGAGAGAGATGGAGGGAGGGAGGTGGAGAGAGAGGAAAGAAGGTGATATACGGAAGGGACTGAGAGAGATGGAGGGAGGTGGAGAGAGAGGAAGGAAGGTGATATACGGCAGGGACTGAGAGAGATGGAGGGAAGGAGGTGGAGAGAGAGGAAGGAAGGTGATATACGGCAGGGACTGAGAGAGATGGAGGGAGGGAGGTGGAGAGAGAGGAAAGAAGGTGATATACGGAAGGGACTGAGAGAGATGGAGGGAGGTGGAGAGAGAGGAAGGAAGGTGATATACGGCAGGGACTGAGAGAGATGGAGGGAGGGAGGTGGAGAGAGAGGAAGGAAGGTGATATACGGCAGGGACTGAGAGAGATGGAGGGAGGGAGGTGGAGAGAGAGGAAAGAAGGTGATATACGGCAGGGACTGAGAGAGATGGAGGGAGGTGGAGAGAGAGGAAGGAAGGTGATATACGGCAGGGACTGAGAGAGATGGAGGAAGGGAGGTGGAGAGAGAGGAAGGAAGGTGATATACAGCAGGGACTGAGAGATGGAGGAAGGGAGGTGGAGAGAGAGAGCAAGGGATTGGTGTATAGCATAATTACTTTAATGAATCCCAACAGGACCCTTTAGATACATCTCTTGGGATAAGAGACAAAGAGATGGGGGAGGGGAGAGAGAGTGAAATAAAGAGAGACCATGATAGACTGCTACAAAGGGAAAGCGAGCGAAAAGCTAAAATACAGAGATCAAATAACACAAACACAAAGCATTTGGATTATTCTGGAATAATATGTGTATCTGATGATGACATGGAAAGAGCAGAGACCTGCTAAACAGCAGAGATCTTCTAGAATCCTAGTACAGTACAGCTCTGGGGTGCCTGGTGACTAACAAACAAGCCTTCTTCTCTACTGTCAGTCCATTTCATCAACTCTCTTCAAATATTCATAGCATTTCTACCTCATCTTTCTCCCTTTCGCCCGTGAACCACTAAATATGGTTGTTGTTCTCCAGCTATCTTTTTCCTGCACCAACACACACACACACACACACACACACACACACACACACACACACACACACACACACACACACACACACACACACACACACACACACACACACACACACACACACACACACACACACACACACACTAGTGCCAACCCTGTCGCAGCCAGCCAAACACGCGTGTCTTGCCTGAGGCCTCTAGCCAGCACTGGAGGTTAGATAGGGGTTACATTTAAATTGAAATTGAACGGAGGATTAGATTACCAGTTCTGGGAGACAGACTGGGGTTAGGATTAAAGGACCCCTATAACCACACGCAGAGCACCGAGTCACATCAACATGCACATCACACACCACCATCCATGGTGGGTAGAGGGAGCACTTTGTTGCTTTGCCTTCAAAAGTATCCTAAATAAATATGTTCTGATTTGATTTAAAAGAGAGGGTAGAAGCGTTAAAAAAAGAGAGATGGGGATGAAAGAAGAGTGCAGGGGACGGAGAGAGTGATTGATTTCCACACAGTTCGAAAGCGGTTTCCTCTGGGGCGATGGATAAAGAGAAGGAGAGAGAAAAGGAGAAGAACAGAGGGACCTGTGTAATAAAGAAAGCAGACACTTCGCTGGGCTCCTGTTACTGTCACCTCTTTCTTTCCCTCCTTCTTTTCTTCACTCTCTTTTCTTCACCTTAACACAGACTCCCTTTATTTCTAATGGAGTCCCAAGCAACCTGAGCTCTAACTAAGGGAGTGGGAGAGGTAGATACAGAGGGAGAGACAGGTGGATGGAGGGAGAGGTGTGGAGGAGAGGAGTGGTCATCGGGAGAGGACTGAGAACATAATGTCTTGGGAACAGACAGCAGAGTTTAGAAGAGGACATGCATTCACATTAAAAAGGGAAGCAAGAGAGAGACGGAGAGATGGAGGGGGAGACGGAGAGAGGGAGGGGGAGACGGAGAGAGGGAGAGACGGAGCCGGAGAGAGGGAGAGATGGAGCGAGGGAGGGAGAGACGGAGAGAGGGAGGGGGAGACGGAGAGAGGGAGAGACGGAGCCGGAGAGAGGGAGAAATGGAGCGAGGGGGAGACGGAGAGGGAGACGGAGGGAGGGGGAGACGGAGAGAGGGAGGGGAGACGGAGAGAGGGAGGGGGAGACGGAGAGGGGGAGACGGGGAGGGGGAGATGGAGAGGGGGAGACGGAGAGAGGGGGAGAGGGAGGGGGAGACGGAGAGAGGGAGGGGAGACGGAGAGAGGGCGGAGGAGACGGAGAGGGGGAGGGGGAGACGGAGAGAGGGAGGGGGAGACGGAGAGAGGGAGGGAGAGACGGAGAGGGGGAGACGGAGAGAGGGAGGGGGAGACGGAGAGGGGGAGGGGGAGACGGAGAGAGGGAGGGGGAGAGAGGGAGGGGGAGATGGAGAGAGGGGGGAGGGGGAGGGGGAGACGGAGAGAGGGCTGAGGAAGAGAGATAGAGACGGAGAGAGGGAGGGAAAGATGGAGAGAGGGAGGAGGAAGAGAGACAGAAACAGGGAGGGAGAGACAGAGAGAGGGAGGGGGAGCTGGAGAGGGTGGGTGGGGAGCCGGAGAGAGGGAGGGGCAGACAGAGAGAGGGAGAGACGGAGCGAGGGAGGGAGAGACGGAGAGAGGGAGGGGAGACAGAGCGAGGGAGGGGGAGACAAGGAGAGAGGGAGGGGGAGACAGAGCAAGGGGAGGGAGAGAGCGGAGAGAGGGAGAGACGGAGCCGGAGAGAGGGAGGGGGAGACAGAGCAAGGGAGGGGAGATGGAGCAAGGGAGGGAGGGAGAGACGGAGAGAGAGGGGAGAGATGGAGCGAGGAGAGAGGGGAGAGATGGAGCGAGGGAGGGAGAGAGATGGAGAGAGGGAGGGCGAGACGGAGAGGGAGGGAGAGAGGGAGAGATGGAGCGAGAGAGGAGAGAGGGAGGGCGAGAGAGGGAGGGCGAGACGGAGAGGGGAGAGACGGAGAGAGGAGAGACGGAGAGAGGGAGGGGCGAGACGGAGCGAGGGCGGAGGAAGAGGGACAGAGACGGAGGGAGGGGGAGACGGAGAGAGGGAGGGGGAGACGGAGAGGGGGAGGGGGAGAGACGGAGAGAGGGAGGGGGAGACGGAGAGGGGGAGAGAGACGGAGAGAGGGGGAGGGGGAGGGGGAGACGGAGAGAGGGAGGGGGAGATGGAGAGAGGGCGGAGGAAGAGAGATAGAGACGGAGAGAGGGAGGGAAAGATGGAGAGAGGGAGGAGGAAGAGAGACAGAAACAGGGAGGGAGAGACAGAGGGAGGGAGGGGGAGCTGGAGAGGGTGGGTGGGGGAGCCGGAGAGAGGGAGGGGCAGACAGAGAGAGGGAGAGACGGAGAGAGGGAGGGGGAGACAGAGCGAGGGAGGGGGAGACGGAGAGAGGGAGGGGGAGACAGAGCAAGGGAGGGAGAGACGGAGAGAGGGAGAGACGGAGCCGGAGAGAGGGAGGGGGAGACGGAGCGAGGGAGGGAGAGGCGGAGAGAGGGAGGGGGAGACGGAGCGAGGGAGGGGGAGACAGAGCAAGGGAGGGAGAGATGGAGAGAGGGAGAGACGGAGCCGGAGAGAGGGAGAGATGGAGCGAGGGAGAGACGGAGAGAGGGAGGGCGAGGAGCGAGAGGAAGAGGAGAGACGGGAGAGAGGAGAGGGCGGGGGAGACGGAGAGAGGGGAGGGGGAGACGAGAGGGGGAGGGGAGAAGGAGAGAGGGAGGGCGAGACGGAGCGGAGGGGGCGGAGGAAGAGAGATAGAGACGGAGAGAGGGAGGGAAAGATGGAGAGAGGGAGGAGGAAGAGAGACAGAAACAGGGAGGGAGAGACAGAGGGAGGGAGGGGGAGCTGGAGAGGATGGGTGGGGAGCCGGAGAGAGGGAGGGGGAGCCAGAGAGGGGAGAGATGGAGAGAGGGAGGGTGAGACAGAGCGAGGGAGGGAGAGACGGAGAGAGGGAGGGGGAGACAGAGCGAGGGAGGGAGAGACGGAGAGAGGGAGGGGGAGCCAGAGAGAGGGAGGGAGAGACGGAGAGAGGGGGAGACGGAGAGAGGGAGAGACGGAGAGAGGGAGAGACGGAGCGAGGGAGGGAGAGACGGAGAGAGGGAGGGGGAGACAGAGCGAGGGAGGGGAGACGGAGAGAGGGAGGGGGAGACGGAGAGAGGGAGGGGGAGACAGAGCAAGGGAGGGAGAGACGGAGAGAGGGAGGGGGAGCCAGAGAGAGGGAGGGGGAACCAGAGAGAGGGAGAGACGGAGATAGGGAGGGGGAGACAGAGCGAGGGAGGGAGAGACGGAGAGAGGGAGGGGGAGACGGAGAGAGGGAGGAGGAGACAGATCGAGGGAGGGGGAGACGGAGCGAGGGAGGGGGAGACGGAGCGAGGGAGGGGGGGATGGAGAGAGGGAGAGACGGAGCCGGAGAGAGGGAGAGATGGAGTGAGGGAGGGAGAGATGGAGAGAGGGAGGGGGAGACGGACAGGGAGGGAGAGAGAGGGAGACGGAGAGAGGGGGAGACGGGTAGATGGAGACTGAGAGAGGGGGAGACAGAGAGAGATAGAGTGAATGAAATAGAGAGCCAGAGGAGGATAAAGGGCTTTACTAGAATGAATGCCATGCCAATAAAACCCAATGGATATTGAAGCTGGACTTATGAGGTGGGGATAGAATGAGAGAGAGAGAGAGAGAGAGGTGGTAGAGTGTGAAAGACAGTCACAGCTCCAGTTGACACAATTCCACTGCAACTAAAACTCCTTGGAAAACAGAAGTAGCTCTCTCCTCCTTGACAAACAGTGGAACAAGAGAGAGAGAGAGAGAGAGGGAGGGAGAGGGAGGGAGAGGGAGAGGGAGAGGGAGAGAGAGAGAGAGAGGGAGAGACAGAGCGAGGGAGGGAGAGACGGAGAGAGGGAGAGGGAGGGAGTGCTGCTTCTCTATTCTGACAACCAAGGAAGAGGGAGAGTGTTGGATGTTACTCTTAATGGAGAACTGAAGTGTGTGAGAAATAGGGAGAGAGACAGAAAAGGAAGAAGAGAAGGAGGGAGAGAGACAGAAAAGGAAGTGGAGAAGGAGGGAGAGAGACAGAAAAGGAAGAGGAGAAGGAGGGAGAGGAGATTAGAGGGAGGGAGGGAGGGGAAGAGGAAATGAGGTGGCGATTAAAAAAGGGAATTGAGAGAGAGTCAGAAAGGAGAGCGAGAAAGCAGTTTGTAGCTGTGAGAATTATCATTAATAAAATCTAAAAATAACATTGGCACTTTCCCTTGGTTGGCCTGAGTAATTGTTCTAGCAGGGAAGAAGGTAATTACAGAAGGCTATTAGAATAGAAGGCAGGCGCCATGAAAAACTCCTACAGGAAGTGTCGCCGAGGAGGTGCAGAGGGTTAAAGGCGTTGGGCGCATGCCAATCCAGACGCAGCCTAGTGACCACCGACCGGGGAGCAGAGACGCTGCATGACTCACCGCCATAAGGATGGTCCAAATGATTTTTGAGAGCCGGTGTCACCGTGTCAACACAAAACACACACAGATGCTATCACTCGCCCACCGGCTCAGAGTGAGACACTCAGACAGGGAATGAGACACACACAGAGGAAGAGAAAGACGCTAATCCAAACGGACAGTTTGACATAAAATACAATCACACACATACTCACTCAAAGACCTAGAAGTCAGGCAGACATGCACACACACACACACACACACACACACACACACACACACACACACACACACACACACACACACACACACACACACACACACACATACTTCTGCGACCACAAACTCACTTCGATGAAGACGTTAATCCTCATAGACATTTTGACATACAATCAAACCAACAGAAATAAACTGACACACACACAAACATGAAAGTGGCAATATGTAACTTTTTGGGCAACCCAACCAAATTCACATAGAAATGTGAGTTATAGATCTATCATTGTACTTGAAAGCAAGTTTAAGAAGGGGCCGATCTGATCTATGTGATCTATTTCTATGCTTCCCGTTCTTAAGTTTTGTTTTTGCTACTTTTGGTTTTGTACACCAGCTTCAAACAGCTGATATATTTCACTGTGGATTATATGATACAATGATTCTCTACACTATACTAGTTTATTTTGTCACAAACAGAAATTAGACAAACTATTAGAGGTTTAGCAAACAGGAAATGGCAGAGCAAGTTCTACATAGTGCAACTTTAATATATGCTGACAGGTAGACATAAAAACACATCGCACTGACCTGGTCTCTCTCTCTCACACACACACACAGATGTACATGCACATGCACGCACGCACGCACGCACACGCACACACACACACACGAGCAACAACATGACCTGTCACTGTCCCTGGGAAGACAATCACAGTGGCATGCTAGCATATGAAATTACATACACACACCCACACATCTGCTGGAGGCAGACATGCAAATAGGCTAGCAGCTGCTGAGCAGAACACGGCATAGAACAGCTCCTGAAACACGCAATACTCACACAGTCCATGGTCAAACCCCTGCCCCGACCTACACTAACGTGAACACTCACTTCACTGTACATTCTAATGCTCATCATACTACCACACGTGACAGACATTGGCATTGACATGTCAAACTCCCAGCAGACATTGATTACATCAAGCTTATGTAAGAAAACAGCAGAGTGAGGGTGAGAGACGACAGAGATACACTACACTACCTCCGGCTGCGTCTCAGATGTTGAGCCAATAACGATGGTGTTGCTGCCAGGAGAAAACCTTGTATCTCCAAAACTGATACATGAAATGGAACAGGAAACGGAAAAGACGTTCCATTTGTGAACATAATAGAACGAAACTCCAGATGGTATCTGAATACATTTCATTGGTCCCTGAGTCGTGAAACACTCAGAATAGATAAAGCAGAAATGTGATGATGATGATGATTAATGGGAAAAACACTGGCACCTCTGAGCTTACTGGTGAAGGTGCGTGGGATTTATTCCATGATAACGACAATGAATAAAAGAAGTGAAATAGGTCACTGTGGATGATAAACCCTGTAAGCCGACAACAAACACCTCCTGATAAATACCTGGCACATTCCCATATGGGTTTCACAAACCTTAAGAGAACAGTCCTTGCTTTAGAAACAAGGTCATATTTACAGTTTTCTGCTCGCCATAAAACGCTTTATTGTGTAACATCTGATGTTCCTCATCTGCACTTTTCCCTGTAGCCAGGTCCAAGTTGGAATGGTTAGAATCAACTCCCCAACCGCCACGCTTCCAGTACAACATTACCTCTGTCATCTGCACTTTTCCCTGTACAACATTACCTCTGCCAGGTCCAAGTTGGAATGGTTAGAATCAACTCCCCAACCGCCACGCTTCCAGTACAACATTACCTCTGTCATCTGCACTTTTCCCACAATAAGCCAGGTCCAAGTTGGAATGGTTAGAATCAACTCCCCAACCGCCACGCTTCCAGTACAACATTACCTCTGTCATCTGCACTTTTCCCTGTCGCCAGGTCCAAGTTGGAATGGTTAGAATCAACTCCCCAACCGCCACGCTTCCAGTACAACATTACCTCTGTCATCTGCACTTTTCCCTGTAGCCAGGTCCAAGTTGGAATGGTTGGAATCAACTCCCCAACCGCCACGCTTCCAGTACAACATTACCTCTGTCATCTGCACTTTTCCCTGTAGCCAGGTCCAAGTTGGAATGGTTGGAATCAACTCCCCAACCGCCACGCTTCCAGTACAACATTACCTCTGTCATCTGCACTTTTCCCTGTCGCCAGGTCCAAGTTGGAATGGTTGGAATCAACTCCCCAACCGCCACGCTTCCAGTACAACATTACCTCTGTCATCTGCACTTTTCCCTGTCGCCAGGTCCAAGTTGGAATGGTTGGAATCAACTCCCCAACAGCCACGCTTCCAGTACAACATTACCTCTGTCATCTGCAATACTCAAATGATTTCCTGAAACATATGATTAATATGTTGGGCAGTAAAACCAGTTACCCTCCTAATAGGGGACAAGTGTTGAGATATGAAAGGGAGAACCCTTAGCGTGACTGGTACTGAGTCCATCTGATGTACAGGGTTTAGGAGCCACTGAACACGCCGATTGGCACGTGTGTTACTCATTAGAAAAACAAGATTTCAGTCTTGGAGGGGTGTTTCCTGTCCGATTCTGTGTTTGGTTAATGATGTTTGTCCCCCATGAGCCACTGTAGACACAGAAGCCTATTTCACTTCCTCAAAATCCTCAAAAGAGAACTCTGTAATGAATTTGGACATTTTCAGAGGATGTTTTCGTTGGACAATTTTACATCTAAGGCGTTTGGTGCAGTATTTCTTCAGTAAGTGAGAAAACAGCTAGTTACTAAACAGTTATTCTGGTGTCAAAATTCACTACAAAGTGTAAATAGGATCATTTTGGTCATAAAGTCGGTGAGTCACAACAGGTAAATGAAGGTTGGGTTTTGGTTTGACAATGTCCGTTTTCTCACTGACATGGGGTGAACAGCTTGTCAAACCAAAACCCAACCTTCATTTACCTGTTGTGACTCACCGACTTTATGACCAAAATGATCCTATTTACACTTTGTAGTGAATTTTGACACCAGAATAACTGTTTAGTAACTAGCTGTTTTCACAACGATTCGTTGCTTTTCAAAGGCAGTCAGTCTTTAAGAGTTCTACTGTTGGTGTAACAGCCACATGCTAAACCCAGTATGTTGTTATTAGTACTATTTTGATAAACTTGGGTGTTGGAAATGGGCAGAGCGGTGGGTCGAAAGAGAAAGCCAGAGAGAGAGGAAGCCCAGAGAGAAAGAGAGAAGCCCAGAGAGAGAAGCCTAGAGAGAGAGAGAAGCCCAGAGAGAGAGGAAGCCTAGAGAGAAAGAGAGAAGCCCAGAGAGAGAAGAAGCCCAGAGAGAAAGAGAGAAGCCCAGAGAGAGAAGCCTATAGAGAAAGAGAGAAGCCCAGAGAAAGAGGAAGCCTAGAGAGAAAGAGAGAAGCCCAGAGAGAGAGGAAGCCCAGAGAGAAAGAGAGAAGCCCAGAGAGAGAGGAAGCCTAGAGAGAAAGAGAGAAGCCCAGAGAGAGAAGCCTAGAGAGAAAGAGAGAAGCCCAGAGAGAGAATAAGCCTAGAGAGACAGAGAGAAGCCCAGAGAGAGAGGAAGCCTAGAGAGAAAGAGTGAAGCCCAGAGAGAGAAACCTAGAGAGAAAGAGAGAAGCCCAGAGAGAGAGGAAGCCTAGAGAGAAAGAGAGAAGCCCAGAGAGAGAATAAGCCTAGAGAGACAGAGAGAAGCCCAGAGAGAGAGGAAAGCCTAGAGAGAAAGAGAGAAGCCCAGAGAGAGAAAGCCTAGAGAGAAAGAGAAAAGCCTAGAGAGAAAGCCTAGAGAGAAAGCCCAGAGAGAGAGAATAAGCCTAGAGAGAAAGAGAGAAGCCCAGAGAGAGAAATAAGCCTAGAGAGAAAGAGAAGCCCAGAGAGAGAGGAAGCCTAGAGAGAAAGAGAGAAGCCCAGAGAGAGAATAAGCCTAGAGAGAAAGAGAGAGAAGCCCAGAGAGAGAAGCCTAGAGAGAAAGAGAGAAGCAGAGAGAGAAGCCTAGAGAGAGAGAGAAGCCTAGAGAGAAAGAGAGAAGCCCAGAGAGAGAATAAGCCTAGAGAGAAAGAGAGAAGAATAAGCCTAGAGAGACAGAGAGAAGCCTAGAGAGAAGAGAGAAAGCCCAGAGAGAGGAAGCCTAGAGAGAAAGAGAGAAGCCCAGAGAGAGAAGCCTAGAGAGAAAGAGAGAAGCCCAGAGAGAGAGAGGAAGCCTAGAGAGAAAGAGAGAAGCCCAGAGAGAGAAGCCTAGAGAGAAAGAGAGAAGCCCAGAGAGAGAGAATAAGCCTAGAGAGAAAGAGAGAAGCCCAGAGAGAGAGAATAAGCCTAGAGAGACAGAGAGAAGCCCAGAGAGAGAGGAAGCCTAGAGAGAAAGAGAGAAGCCCAGAGAGAGAAGCCTAGAGAGAAAGAGAGAAGCCCAGAGAGAGAATAAGCCTAGAGAGACAGAGAGAAGCCCAGAGAGAGAGGAAGCCTAGAGAGAAAGAGAGAAGCCCAGAGAGAGAGGAAGCCTAGAGAGAAAGAGAGAAGCCCAGAGAGAGAAGCCTAGAGAGAAAGAGAGAAGCCCAGAGAGAGAGGAAGCCTAGAGAGAAAGAGAGAAGCCCAGAGAGAGAATAAGCCTAGAGAGAAAGAGAGAAGCCCAGAGAGAGAATAAGCCTAGAGAGACAGAGAGAAGCCCAGAGAGAGAGGAAGCCTAGAGAGAAAGAGAGAAGACCAGAGAGAGAGGAAGCCTAGAGAGAAAGAGAGAAGCCCAGAGAGAGAAGCCTAGAGAGAAAGAGAAAGAGAGAAGCCCAGAGAGAGAATAAGCCTAGAGAGACAGAGAGAAGCCAAGAGAGAGAGGAAGCCTAGAGAGAAAGAGAGAAGCCCAGAGAGAGAGGAAGCCTAGAGAGAAAGAGAGAAGCCCAGAGAGAGAGGAAGCCTAGAGAGAAAGAGAGAAGCCCAGAGAGAGAAGCCTAGAGAGAAAGAGAGAAGCCCAGAGAGAGAATAAGCCTAGAGAGAAAGAGAGAAGCCCAGAGAGAGAATAAGCCTAGAGAGACAGAGAGAAGCCCAGAGAGAGAGGAAGCCTAGAGAGAAAGAGAAAAGCCCAGAGAGAGGAAGCCTAGAGAGAAAGAGAGAAGCCCAGAGAGAGAAGCCTAGAGAGAAAGAGAGAAGCCCAGAGAGAGAGGAAGCCTAGAGAGAAAGAAAGAGAGAAGCCCAGAGAGAGAATAAGCCTAGAGAGAAAGAGAGAAGCCCAGAGAGAGAGAATAAGCCTAGAGAGACAGAGAGAAGCCCAGAGAGAGAGGAAGCCTAGAGAGAAAGAGTGAAGCCCAGAGAGAGAAGCCTAGAGAGAAAGAGAGAAGCCCAGAGAGAGAATAAGCCTAGAGAGAAAGAGAGAGAGAAGCCCAGAGAGAGAATAAGCCTAGAGAGAAAGAGAGAAGCCTAGAGAGAAAGAGAGAAGCCCAGAGAGAGAAGCCTAGAGAGAAAGAGAGAAGCCCAGAGAGAGAGGAAGCCTAGAGAGAAAGAGAGAAGCCCAGAGAGAGAATAAGCCTAGAGAGAAAGAGAGAAGCCCAGAGAGAGAATAAGCCTAGAGAGACAGAGAGAAGCCCAGAGAGAGAGGAAGCCTAGAGAGAAAGAGAGAAGCCCAGAGAGAGAGGAAGCCTAGAGAGAAAGAGAAAAGCCCAGAGAGAGGAAGCCTAGAGAGAAAAAGAGAAGCCCAGAGAGAGAAGCCTAGAGAGAAAGAGAGAAGCCCAGAGAGAGAGGAAGCCTAGAGAGAAAGAAAGAGAGAAGCCCAGAGAGAGAATAAGCCTAGAGAGAAAGAGAGAAGCCCAGAGAGAGAATAAGCCTAGAGAGACAGAGAGAAGCTCAAAGAGAGAGGAAGCCTAGAGAGAAAGAGAGAAGCCCAGAGAGAGAGGCCTAGAGAGAAAGAGAGAAGCCCAGAGAGAGAAGCCTAGAGAGAAAGAGAGAAGCCCAGAGAGAGAATAAGCCTAGAGAGACAGAGAAGCCCAGAGAGAGAGGAAGCCTAGAGAGAAAGAGTGAAGCCCAGAGAGAGAAGCCTCGAGAGAAAGAGAGAAGCCCAGAGAGAGAGGAAGCCTAGAGAGAAAGAGAGAAGCCCAGAGAGAGAGGAAGCCTAGAGAGAAAGAGAGAAGCCCAGAGAGAGAAGCCTAGAGAGAAAGAGAGAAGCCCAGAGAGAGAAGCCTAGAGAGAAAGAGAGAAGCCCAGAGAGAGAATAAGCCTAGAGAGACAGAGAGAAGCCCAGAGAGAGGAAGCCTAGAGAGAAAGAGAGAAGCCCAGAGAGAGAGGAAGCCTAGAGAGAAAGAGAGAAGCCCAGAGAGAGAATAAGCCTAGAGAGAAAGAGAGAAGCCCAGAGAGAGAAGCCTAGAGAGAAAGAGAGAATCCCAGAGAGAGAATAAGCCTAGAGAGACAGAGAGAAGCCCAGAGAGAGGAAGCCTAGAGAGAAAGAGAGAAGCCCAGAGAGAGAGGAAGCCTAGAGAGAAAGAGAGAAGCCCAGAGAGAGAATAAGCCTAGAGAGAAAGAGAGAAGCCCAGAGAGAGAAGCCTAGAGAGAAAGAGAGAATCCCAGAGAGAGAGGAAGCCTAGAGAGAAAGAGAGAAGCCCAGAGAGAGGAAGAGGAATGTGTGTGTTTACAGAAGATAAGGAGAATAAGTTAAATGATGGACTGGAGTGAGGAGGCATACTATTAAACAGGACAAATATGCTTATTCAAACAGCAACTTTCACACCCTGCAAATGAAAATATGTCCAGAAGAGATGGAGAGTGAAAGGAGGAGAAAGAGGGACTGCAAGGGCAAAAGGGTGAGAGAGAATGAGAAGAGCAGCAAGAGATGGATTAGGGAGAACAGAGTGGGAGAGAGAGAGGAGATAAAGGGAACAGTGCAATTTCATTTATCTAATTACATTTATCTTCCTGCTTTCACAAACAAACAACAGAGACAAATGGTGCTTGCTGAATACACACACACACACACACACACACACACACACACACACACACACACACACACACACACACACACACACACACACACACACACACACACACACACACACACAGGCACAGCAGACACACAACAACAGCGTTGCACACAGGAAGAGGCACAGAGACACATACACACACAAACACCCACACACTACCCTCACAGTGACCGATGCCTCGCACCCAAACAAAAACCCACCAGAAGCCAGTAGAGGAAAAAGAAAGAAAAAGTGAAAAAGAGAGGCAACCAAATGAGGGGAATGAGGAGGAGGGAGGACAGAGAAGATAAGGGCACAACCCAGATTGACACTGTAAAATGTATGTGTGGCCGCAAAGGGGAACGTGTGAGAGAAAGAAGTGGAGGACAGGAAATGTGATCAACACAGGTACAAGAGGGGGAGAAAATAGGTCCAACACACAGGTTGAAGGCTTTGGCCTTTACATCCCTGTCTCTCAGTAGATTTGGTTATTTGTTTCCAGAGAGTGTGTGTGTGTGTGTGTGTGTGTGTGTGTGTGTGTGTGTGTGTGTGTGTGTGTGTGTGTGTGTGTGTGTGTGTGTGTTTCACACATCACGCCCGTCCGTATCTGTGTATCTGATTGTGTCAAATTGTCTTAGTGTCTCCCGGGTCTCCAATTTGCCATCTGTCTGACAGGGCCGCGCTGTGGGCCCTTATTGATTGGCCCACACAGCTGTCATTCTTCCTATCTGTCACAGAATGGGCCCAGGCCAATTCCCTTGCATTTCCATATAAGGACATGTTTCTGTATTTTATGTCTGTCTTGCACCCCCCTCACCCCACCTCCCTATCATCGCACTCCTCGCCCAAGCCTCCCCTGCCCATCTCCATCTCTCTCCCCACCTAGCGTTGTTAGTTCTTGCGAACATCTCTCCAATGTTTCCCTCCTGAGTTTTAATCGATGGCACAAATCACAGTCAGGGGTGGTTTTTATGTAGTGATGATCAGTTACCCAAATGGAAAGCCGGAGTGTAATAGTGACTACCTGTCATAGTGTGACATAGCTTATGAGCTGCAGACATACAGTGCATCTATCACAGGCCTGAAAATGAACACTAACAATCCTTCTCAGCCAAGCAAATTCACCATTGATTGAGGTATTCAGTAAGAAATCATTGTAGGGTTTTGTTTATTGTGTTGTTATCCAATGGACCCTTTAGTTCCCGTTTGCTGACCAATGAGATAGTATTTCCTAACCATGTGACCTGAACTGCGACCTGTTGTAAATGAGAACTTGTTCTCAACTAGCCTACCTGGTTAAATAAACGTGAAATAAAAATCTGGAAAAACTGGTTATAGCCATTCAGGAATGCTGCGTTCATAATCAATTTTATGTCACATGCTTCGTAAACAACCGGTGTATACCAGGGTTTCCGTTAACCGGTAACTCCCAGCTTTTGGCTCAAAAAATATGTGATCAGGTCACATGGTTGTCCAGGAGAAGAAAACAAATCCATTAGACAATAATGCTTTTTATTCATTGATGTAAATACCAGTCGATGTGTTCAAACTTCAAAGGCAAATATACCTTACAGGATAATAAATCCTCAAGGTGCTGGGAAATTAGTGTCGTTTTTTTTACTCACGCAAAAGACTTGAGGTCCTCACAAGGGACTTCAGCGAAGTGTACTGGGGAGAAATGGAGAAGATTGAGTTGATTATCCCCGTTCCCAGTGTGCCTGCCGAAAGGGGACTCTTTCTCAAAAACAGTAAGGACTTCCTCAAGATCGTGCCTTCTTGAAGACAAAGTAACGAGACTGATGCACATCAACCTGCTCCAAAGAGTTGGACAGTTTTGACTTCCCATCAGTAGTGGCTCACTTTGAGCAGGCCAAGGTTAGCTGCAAGCGCAAATCAATTAGAGGCAAATGATAGTGTTGGTCAGACCCGGTCCAAGCAGTTCTGCTGCCACCCTAGGCAAGATTAACACATGACGACCCTGTGTAGTATAAATATTTGGACTGGATTGATAGAGTAGAGTAATGATTTCTATCATTTGGAGCAATTGGCGCATTTCTGTTGAGCTTATTCAGTAGCACTTGGAAACAAAACAATGTTACCAACTACTCACATCAAAGAGTTACAATGTTGCAATAACTAGACAGCCAACTGCCTATAGTAAGAAACAGAGTTGTCAATAAACCACTGTAATGATGGGGCGGTGACTAGGAACGAGGTGAAATGTTTTAACAACAAAACCAAGAACACGCCACTAGAATAAGGCAGTACGCCAAAACACAAGAACGATACCAACTGGTGAGTGAACCTGGGAGACTGACATATAAAGGGGAGGAAATGATGAAGTTAATGAAGTCCAGGTGTGAATCATAATGATTCACAGGTGCGAGTAATGATGAGTGGCAGGTGTGCGTAATGAAGAATCCCAGGACCGGTGGTTAACACTCCGGCGACATCGTACGCTGGAGGGGAGGAGCAGACGTGACAGCCACGTACAGTACCAGTAAAACATTTGGACACACCTCCTCATTCAAGGGTTTTTCTTTATTTGTATTATTTTCTACATTGTATA
>NC_068454.1:73188392-73218392 GCF_023373465.1 Oncorhynchus keta | reverse complement strand
TCTGGTCCTAGAAGTGCTCTGCCTCCACTGACACACTAGCAGAGAACAAAGGGGGAATCCTTACACTAGTATCTGGTCCTAGAAGTGCTCTGCCTCCACTGACACACTAGCAGAAACAAAGGGAAACCTTACACTAGTATGTGGTCCTAGAAGTGCTCTGCCTCCACTGACACACTAGCAGAGAACAAAGGGAATCCTTACACTAGTATCTGGTCCTAGAAGTGCTCTGCCTCCACTGACACACTAGCAGAAACAAAGGGAATCCTTACACTAGTATCTGGTCCTAGAAGTGCTCTGCCTCCACTGACACACTAGCAGAAACAAAGGGAATCCTTACACTAGTATCTGGTCCTAGAAGTGCTCTGCCTCCACTGACACACTAGCAGAAACAAAGGGAATCCTTACACTAGTATCTGGTCCTAGAAGTGCTCTGCCTCCACTGACACACTAGCAGAGAACAAAGGGAATCCTTACACTAGTATCTGGTCCTAGAAGTGCTCTGCCTCCACTGACACACTAGCAGAGAACAAAGGGAATCCTTACACTAGTATCTGGTCCTAGAAGTGCTCTGCCTCCACTGACACACTAGCAGAAACAAAGGGAATCCTTACACTAGTATCTGGTCCTAGAAGTGCTCTGCCTCCACTGACACACTAGCAGAAACAAAGGGAATCCTTACACTAGTATCTGGTCCTAGAAGTGCTCTGCCTCCACTGACACACTAGCAGAGAACAAAGGGAATCCTTACACTAGTATCTGGTCCTAGAAGTGCTCTGCCTCCACTGACACACTAGCAGAGAACAAAGGGAATCCTTACACTAGTATCTGGTCCTAGAAGTGCTCTGCCTCCACTGACACACTAGCAGAGAACAAAGGGAATCCTTACACTAGTATCTGGTCCTAGAAGTGCTCTGCCTCCACTGACACACTAGCAGAGAACAAAGGGAATCCTTACACTAGTATCTGGTCCTAGAAGTGCTCTGTATGAAACGCACAACGTTTCAACAATAACTGAGTCGTTGTCAAGACACACTTTTAACCCAATAATATTACACAGCATGTAAAACTGGCTTCCTGGGACTAGGTGACACACTGTTGCAAGCTCAGCAGTTTCTCTGGGGCAGCTCGCAGGACTCGTCTACAGTATGTCGTACTACTCTAATGACTGTCCAGTACATTTAATAGGGCAGGGCTGAAATATGGAAGACATGTTACTATAGGCCTACAAGTCTTGATTCAACTACCTCAACTAATCATCAAACCCTTGATTAGTTGAATCAGGTGTGCTTGTGTGGGACCGGAGTTGAGAAACACTGGTCTAGTATGTGAATCGACTCGTGAAACACTGGTCTAGTATGTGAATCGATCGTGAAACACTGGTCTAGTATGTGAATCGACTCGTGAAACACTGGTCTAGTATGTGAATCGACTCGTGAAACACTGGTCTAGTATGTGAATCGATCGTGAAACACTGGTCTAGTATGTATGAAACACTGGTCTAGTATGTGAATCGACTGAAACACTGGTCTAGAAACACTGGGTCTAGTATCTTCTGGTCTAGTATGTGAATCGATCGCACTGGTCTAGGTAGCCACTGGTCTAGTATCTTCGGGGCGGCAGGGTAGCCTAGTGGTTAGAGCGTTGGACTAGTAACCGGAAGGTTGCAAGTTCAAACCCCCGAGCTGACAAGGTACAAATCTGTCGTTCTGCTCCTGAACAGGCAGCAACCCACTGTTCCTAGGCTGTCATTGAAAATAAGAATTTGTTCTTAACTGACTTGCCTAGTTAAATAAAGGTAAAATAAAAATAAATATGTGAATAGACTCGCTCTGTCACTGGAATAAGGTGCAATGGCTTTTCATTGACATTCATCTTTTCACCTCCAGTAGCAGGAACACGTTTCTCCCTGTTCCTCCTGTGATGTAGGGGGGGGGGCCCTCGTTACCTTGACATGATACGTCAACATCATTCCTCTGATCTAACACAAGCCTGGTCTAAGCTAGGCTCACCAGTTGGGTGGCAGCAGGCCTCAACATGAGAGACGGAAATTGAAAGAAAGGGAGAAAGTGTGAGTGAGAGAGAGAGGGAATGTGAGAGAGAGAGAGAACGTGTGAGTGAGAGAGAAAGTGTGAATGTGTGTGTGTGAGAGAGAGAGAGAGAGAGAGAACATGTAAATGAGAGGGGGGGGGGTATTTGTCTACTGTGATGATGGCTGGCTGAATTTCCCCCACAGAAATACATTGCCCCCTGTTGCATCACAAGCAAAGCAAGAGCATGAGAGAAAAGGAGAGAGAAGAGAAGAAAGCTCTCCATATTACTCAGTCTGTCTATCTATCTGTCTGTCTGTCTGTCTGTCTGTCTGTCTGTCTGACTCTCTCTCTCTTTACTCCCCTCCCCTCCCCCTCTCTATCTCTCAACATAGCTGAGCTGGTAGTGTAGGGGGATTTACAAAGTCATTCTGAAAGTGGAAGTGATTCTTCTGTTCCAACGGTTGCCCAAGTTCAGCCAATAAGATTTGCTCTTGGAATGACCTTAAAAAAAACGGAACCCCCTCCTAAACACACATACAAACACACACGCACACAAACACACAAACATACATACACATACAGCTGCACAAACATGGGCCAACATGCTAGACAGGAACAGGAAATGTCTTTTCTCCGTTTGATGTGCCACAAACAAACTGCATGCTGCAGGCCCGTTTCTGATAGCTCTCCCCAGTACTCTGCTGGAGTGACTCAGCATGAATATGGAGATGAGGATTTGGAGTTGAAAGCCACAGAGAGAAGAGAGAGAGAGAGAGAGAGAGAGAGAGAGAGAGAGAGAGAGAGAGAGAGAGAGAGAGAGAGAGAGAGAGAGAGAGAGAGAGAGAGAGAGAGAGAGAGAGAGAGAGAGAGAGAGAGAGAGAGAGAGAGAGAGAGAGAGAGAGAGAGAAGCTGGGTTCCGGGGTAGCTTTACCTGACTACACTCTGGGACCTGGCGGGATTTACTCACTGGATTTAGACTACCTTGAGTGTGTGTGTGTGTGTGTGTGTGTGTGTGTGTGTGTGTGTGTGTGTGTGTGTGTGTGTGTGTGTGTGTGTGTGTGTGTGTGTGTGTGTGTGTGTGTGTGTGTGTGTGTGTGTGTGTCGAGCAGCATCAGTGCTGATGCGCCAGTCAAGGGGTCACTGTAGACAAAGTGCGAGGAGCAGCAGGTCACAGAGTTATCAGACACAGACATGTCTGGGCTGCTCCCACTCTCATCCTCAATACCTCTTCTCCTTCACACAAATCCCTCTCACACCTGAACAGCTTTCTCCTTCTATGCTGCTCACAGTCGGCAAACACACACACAGACACACACACACACACAAAAACGCACAGACACACGCACACACTCCTGTTTCCTCACCTGAATGCACAGTATAACACTCATCCACTTGGCTCCCTCCCTCTTTCCCTCTTTCCCTCCCTCTCTCCTTCAGTTAATTTGCCTTCCCTGCATTAGTTTCACTTGAGATAAATCTATAGGTTTCTCGATCTCCCAGGCATCCATGTATATTCAGCTCTACACCCATATAAAAGGGCCATTTACAGTGCATTTGGAAAGTATTCAGACTAGAGGTCGACCGATTAATCGGCCATGCCGATTAATTAGGGCCGATTTCAAGTTCATAACAAATCGGTAATCTGCCTTTTTGGACACCGATTCTGGCCAATAACATTGCAATCCACAAGGAGACTGCGTGGCAGGCTGACCACCTGTTACACGAGTGCAGCGTCAAAAGGACCTTGTGGCTGCAAGGAGCCACGGTAAGTTGCTAGCTAGCATTAAACTTGTCTTCTAAAAAATAATCAATCATTACTAGTTAACTACACATGGTTGATGATATTACTAGGTTAACTAGCTTGTCCTGC
The DNA here is from genome assembly GCF_023373465.1 of Oncorhynchus keta. NCBI lineage: Eukaryota > Metazoa > Chordata > Actinopteri > Salmoniformes > Salmonidae > Oncorhynchus > Oncorhynchus keta. Next base: position 73,214,492 of record NC_068454.1, on the reverse strand, counting down.
GTTGCGTATAATCAATGCGGTGCCTGTTAATATATCATTGAATCACAGCCTACTTCAACTTCGCCAAACGGGTGATGATTTAACAAAAGTGCATTGCCGAAAAAAGCATAATCGTTGCATAAATGTAACTAACCATAAACATCAATGCCTTTCTTAAAATCAATACACAGAAGTATATATTTTTGAACCTGCATAGTTAGTTAAAATAAATGAATGTTAGCAGGCAATATTAACCAGGGAAATGGAGTCACTTTTCTTGCGTTCATTGCAAGCAGAGTCAGGGAATATGCAACAGTTTGGGCTGCTTGGCTCGTTACAAACTGTGAACTAATTTGCCAGAACTGCACATAATTATGACATAACATTGAAGGTTGTGCAATGTAACAGCAATATTTAGACTTAGGGTTGTCACCCGTTCGATAAAATACAGAACGATTATGTATTTCACTGAAAGAATAAATGTTTTATCGAAACAATAGTTTCGGGATTTGGCCATATTAATGACCAAAGACTCGTATTTCTGTGTTTATTATATTATAATTATGTCTATGATTTGATATTTGATAGAGCAGTCTGACTGAGCGTTGGTAGGCAGCAGCAGGCTCGTAAGCATTCATTCAAACAGCACTTTACTGCGTTTGCCAGCAACTCTTAGCAATGCTTGAAGCACAGCGCTGTTTATGACTTCAAGCCTATCAGCTCCCGAGATTAGGCTGGCAATACTAAAGTGCCAATAAGAACACCCAATACTCAAAGGTGTAGGAAATACAAATGGTATAGAGAGAAATAGTCGACGCGTCATAATTCCTATAATAACTACAACCTAAAACTTCTTAAACTGGGAATATTGAAGAACTGGGAATATTGAACCACCATATGTTCTCATGTTCTGAGCAAGGAACTTAAACGTTAGCTTTATTACATGGCACATACTGCACTTTTACTTTCCAACACTGTTTTTGCATTATTTAAATGAAATTCAATATGTTTCATTATTTATTTGAGATAAAAATAGATTTTATTTCCGTATTATATTAAGTTAAAATAAAAGTGTTCATTGTTCATTCAGTATTGTTGTAATTGTCATTATTACAAATATATATATTTAAAAAATAATATATAGAGATTTTTTTTGGTCCTCCAATAAATCGGTATCGGGGTTGAAAAATCATAATTGGTCGACCTCTAATTCAGACCCCTTGAGTTTTTCCCCCTTGGGTTGTGCCGTGGCGGAGATCTTTGTGGGCTATACTCGGCCATGTCTCAGGATGGTAAGTTGGTGGTTGAAGATAGCCCTCGAGTGGTGTGGGGGCTGTGCTTTGGCAAAGTGGGTGGGGTAATATCCTTCATGTTTGGCCTTGCCCGGGGGTATCATCGGATGGGGCCACAGTGTCTCCTGACCCCTCCCGTCTCAGCCTCCAGTATTTATGCTACAATAGTTTATGTGTCGGGGGGCTAGGGTCAGTTTGTTATATCTGGAGTAATTCTCCTGTCTTATCTGGTGTCCTGTGTGAATTTAAGTATGCTCTCTCTAATTCTCTCTCTCTTTCTTTCTCTCTCTCAGAGGACCTGAGCCCTAAGACCATACCTCAGGACTACCTGGCATGATGACTCCTTGCTGGCCGTGCTGCTGCTCCAGTTTCAACTGTTCTGCCTGCGGCTATGGAATCCTGACCTGTTCACCGGACGTGCTACCTGTCTCAGACATGCTGTTTTCAAATCTCTAGAGACAGCAGGAGTGGTAGATACTTTTAATGATCGGCTATGAAAAGCCAACTGACATTTACTCCTGAGGTGCTGACTTGCTGCACCCTCGACAACTACTGAGATTATTATTATTTGACCATTCCGGTCATTTATGAACATTTTAACATCTTGGCCATGTTCTGTTATAATCTCCACCCGGCACAGCCAGAAGAGGACTGGCCACTCCTCATAGCCTGGTTCCTCTCTAGGTTTCTTCCTAGGTTTTGGCCTTTCTAGGGAGTTTTTCCTAGCCAACGTGCTTCAACACCTGCATTGCTTGCTGTTTGGGTTTTAGGCTGGGTTTCTGTACAGCACTTTGAGATATCAGCTGATGTAAGAAGGGCTATAAAAATACATTTGATTTGATTTATTCAGTTTGGACTGGCGGGCAGCTCTAAGAAGAGTCTTGGTGGTTTCAAACTTCTTCCATTTAAGAATGATGGAGGCCACTGTGTTCTTGGGGACCTTCAATGCTGCAGACATTTTCTGGTACCCTTCCCCAGATCCTGTTTCTGCGTTCTAAGGACAATTCCTTCAACCTAATTGCTTGTTTTTTGCTCTGATGCACTGTCAACTGTGAGGAACTTATAAGGAGTCTCATAGTAATGTCACGTTCATTGTAAGGAGGAGACCAAGGCGCAGCGTGATGAGAATACATTCTTCTTTTAATGAAGGAAGAACACTTAAACTATACAAAACAACAAAACGAACGTGAAGCTATGAACAACGAGTGCTGACACAGGCAACTATACATAGACAATAACCCACGAAATAGGATTTCATAAAAACACGTAAAAAACATTTCATGAAAACACATAAAAACACCTAGACTAGAAACAACCCCATAAACATACAAAAACCCTAGACAGGGCAACAATACATATATCACCCTCGTCACACCCTGACCTGACCAAAATAATAAAGAAAACAAAGAATACTAAGGTCAGGGCGTGACAAGCAAAGGGTCTGAATACTTATATGATATCTGTTTTATATCTGCTTTTTATTTTGTTTATACATTTGCAAAAATATCTAAAAACCTGTTTTCGCTTTGTCATTATGGGATATTGGGGTGGCAGGGTAGTCTAGTGGTTAGAACGTTGGACTAGTAACCAGAAGGTTGCAAGTTCAAATCCCCGAGCTGACAAGGTACAAATCTGTCGTTCTGCCCCTGAACAGGCAGTTAACCCACTAGGCCGTCATTGAAAATAAGAATTTGTTGTTAACGGACTTGCCTAGTTAAACAAAGGTCAAATATAAAAAATACAAATTGTGTGTAGATTGATGAGGAAAATGTTTTATTTAATACATTTTAGAATAAGTCTGTGACGTACCAAAATGTGGAAAAAGTCTGAATACTTTCCTAATGCACTGTATGTTGGGGAGATAGGAATCTCTGTAGCGCAGTTAGGCAGGGCTATACGAGATGAATTATGTATTGGATGGAATCTGCAGATCTAGGGGGTCAGGGAGGGTCAGAGAGGGACAGGGTGGGACTGCAAGGGTCCTGTCTCTATCACGCCCTTCCCGACTTCTCATTATTATCATCAGTATCATCATTATTGTCAACATAATCATCATCATCGATGTCATATCTCTGATTTGCCCTTTTCAGACTTTTACTCTAGTCTTGCTGATCATCATCATCATCATCACTCCAGGAGTCTCATTTTCTCATTTCCTCCTGTGTCTACTGATGAAGGCCCCCCCCCCCAAAAAAGGCCACAACCATTAATTACATCCAAAGGTCTTTTCTGAGTACTGCACTACGTGAGACCAAGTCCATTCCCATTCTAATGACAGTGTGTTTGTTTGGCCTGTTTGGCCTGTTGGCTCAGCCCCTAGTTGTGAAAGAGACATTATTAAAATGACTTACAGATGTAATCTTTCTCCTTTCCCCTCTCTCTCCCCAAAATAACTCACTGTAATATCCCCACCAGGATTCAATTAAATCTGAATCCCTCTTCCTCCTTCTCTCTCTCCCTGCTCTCTTTCTTTCACCCACTCTCTCAATAATTTCCTCCTCAACCTCACCTCCTCAGGTTAAATGTTTCTCTTCGTACACACACCGTATGCATCTCATAACCTCTGACATCCTCTCATCCCTTGCTCGCTCTCCCTCGCTCATTCTCTTGGTATTTAAGGGGATACTGTTGGTAATTCTAATAATTTCTGGTCTCTGGCTCAAATGCTATCACCCAGTAAACAAAATGACGTTGAAAAGACTGAATGAAATGTTAGAAGACATATTCTTGCGGACATCGAAAATATGTATTTAGAATATATTTCTTATACAGACATCAAAAAGGCGTCTTAAATGGATGTCGAAAATACGTCTTTTAAGAGATTGTCACGACTTCCGGCGAAGTTCGGGCGGCGTTCTGCGGTCGACGTCACTGGCTTTCTAGCCATCGCCGCGCCATTTTTCATGTATCCATTTGTTTTGTCTTGTTCCCTGCACACCTGGTTTCCATTCCCCAATCAATCTATGTATTTATTCCTCTGTTCCCCATCATGTCTCTATGTAAGATTGTTTGTGTTATGTGTTTGTTGTTGACGAGGCAGACTGGTTTGTTTTTTCCTTGTTATTTTTCAAGAAGATGTTTATTGTTAAACATTATTCTTGTGACTGTTTTGCGTGTTTTGCACTTTTGCCTCAATAAAGTGTGCGCCTGTTCACAAATCTCTGCTCTCCTGCACCTGACTTCGCTACCAGTATGCACACATCTGACAGAGATGTTGAAAATAAGTCTTATGTGAACATTTAAAAACAATTGAACAACATTGAAAATATATTTTTCAGTCATTGATTCTATTGACAAATTTCAACTGCACATACAGTACCAGTCAACAGTTTGGACACAGGTAGTGTAGGCCGTCATTGTAAATAAGAATGTGTTCTTAACTGAGTTGCCTAGTTAAATAGGTAAAAAAGTTTAAAAAAATAACTAAATAAATAAATAATGATAAACATACTCATTTAAGGGTTTTTCTTTCTTTCTGACTATTTTATAGATTGTAGAAAAATAGTGAAGACATCAAACCTATGAAATAACACATATGGAATCATGTAGTAAAGTGTTAAACAAATGAAAATGTATTTTATATTTGAGATCTTCAGAGTAGCCACCCTTTGCCTTGATGACAGATTTGCACACTCTTGGCATTCTCTCAACCAGCTTCACCTGGAAGGCTTTTCCAACTAAGCACTTGTTATTTGCTTTTCCTTCACTCTATTTTGATTTGATTGACACTTTTTTAGTTACTACATGATTCCATATGTGTTATTTCATAGTGTTGATGTCTTCACATTCTATAATGTATAAAATACTAAAAAGAAAGACAAATCCTGGAATTTGTAGGTGTCCAACCTTTTTGGCTGGTACTGTACATTCTCAATGAATTCTCAATATCACAATAATATAGGAAAGAAGAGCCAACTGAAGACTGCAACAGAACATTTATTATTGATCCAATCTGTCACAAGCATTTATGTAAGCTTTTTCAAAAGTTTTAATAGTGGCAGCAACGATGTTTAACCAACAGAACACGTCAACTACAATAACACTCAGTAACGGTTACAGATGTTGTCACACCCTGACCATAGTTTGCTTTGTATGTTCTATGTTTTGTTTGGTCAGGGTGTGTTTGAACATCACATTACAGTATGGCAGATTAATTAAGCAATAAGGCACGAAGAGGTGTGGTATATGCCAATATACCACGGCTAAGGGCTGTTCTTATTCACAACACAATGAGGAGTGCCTGGATACAGCCCTTGGCCGTGGTATATCGGCCATATATCACAAACATTGAGGTACCTTATTGCTATTATATTATATTACTGGTTAACAATGTAATTAGATCAGTGTAAATACATGCTTTGTCATACCCATGGTATACCAATCAGGTATACCTGTCAGCCAATCAGCATTCAGGGCTCAAACCACCCAGTTTATAATACATTATAGAGCACAGTAGGGTATGGTACAGGACAGTCAAGTTTTCTTCAGTAGAGTAGAGCACAGTAGAGTTTAATTCAGTAGAGTCGAGCAGAGCACAGTATAGTTTAATTCAGTAGAGCAGAGCACAGTAGAGTTTAATTCAGTAGAGTACAGTAGAATGTAATTCAGTAGAGTGCAGTACATTACAGTACACTAAGTATAGTATATATTTGTTCAGTAGCATAGAGTACATTAGAGTACTGTACTATACTTGTATTTACTATACACTGTACTCTGCTGTGCTCTACTCTAATGTGCTCTCAAAACTTGTGAGACACAGATGTCTATTATTGGTTTAGATTAGGTCCACACCAAAAATCAACATCTGTGGACGTTGAAATCAAAAAAATCTAAATCAAAAGAAAGAAAAAAAAGGTCCAAAAGACATCGCCTGATGTAAATGCTTAGTGGGCTCTCTCTCTTTTCTCCCACTGTTCCCCTCCCTCCATCCATCCAATCTCTCTTTTCTCCCACTGTTCCCCTCCCTCCATCCATCCAATCTCTCTTTTCTCCCACTGTTCCCCTCCCTCCATCCATCCAATCTCTCTTTTCTCCCACTGTTCCCCCCTCCATCCATCCAATCTCTCTTTTCTCCCACTGTTCCCCTCCCTCCCTCCATCCAATTTTCTCCCACTGTTCCCCTTTTCCAATCCCTCCCACTGTTCCCCTCCCTCCATCCATCCAATCTCTCTTTTCTCCCACTGTTCCCCTCCCTCCATCCATCCAATCTCTCTTTTCTCCCACTGTTCCCCTCCCTCCATCCATCCAATCTCTCTTTTCTCCCACTGTTCCCCTCCCTCCCTCCATCCATTCAATCTCTCTTTTCTCCCACTGTTCCCCTCCCTCCATCCATCCAATCTCTCTTTTCTCCCACTGTTCCCCTCCCTCCATCCATCCAATCTCTCTTTTCTCCCACTGTTCCCCTCCCTCCATCCATCCAATCTCTCTTTTCTCCCACTGTTCCCCTCCCTCCCTCCATCCAATCTCTCTTTTCTCCCACTGTTCCCCTCCCTCCCTCCATCCAATCTCTCTTTTCTCCCACTGTTCCCCTCCCTCCATCCATCCAATCTCTCTTTTCTCCCACTGTTCCCCTCCCTCCATCCATCCAATCTCTCTTTTCTCCCACTGTTCCCCTCCCTCCCTCCATCCAATCTCTCTTTTCTCCCACTGTTCCCCTCCCTCCCTCCATCCAATCTCTCTTTTCTCCCACTGTTCCCCCCTCCATCCATCCAATCTCTCTTTTCTCCCACTGTTCCCCTCCCTCCATCCATCCAATCTCTCTTTTCTCCCACTGTTCCCCTCCCTCCCTCCGTCCATCCAATCTCTCTTTTCTCCCACTGTTCCCCTCCCTCCCTCCGTCCATCCAATCTCTCTTTTCTCCCATTGTTCCCCTCCCTCCCTCCATCCAATCTCTCTTTTCTCCCATTGTTCCCCTCCCTCCCTCCATCCAATCTCTCTTTTCTCCCACTGTTCCCCTCCCTCCCTCCATCCAATCTCTCTTTTCTCCCACTGTTCCCCTCCCTCCCTCCATCCAATCTCTCTTTTCTCCCACTGTTCCCCTCCCTCCCTCCATCCATCCAATCTCTCTTTTCTCCCATTGTTCCCCTCCCTCCCTCCATCCAATCTCTCTTTTCTCCCACTGTTCCCCTTCCTCCCTCCATCCAATCTCTCTTTTCTCCCACTGTTCCCCTCCATCCCTCCATCCATCCAATCTCTCTTTTCTCCCATTGTTCCCCTCCCTCCCTCCATCCAATCTCTCTTTTCTCCCATTGTTCCCCTCCCTCCATCCATCCAATCTCTCTTTTCTCCCACTGTTCCCCTCCCTCCCGCCCTCCATCCATCCAATCTCTCTTTTCACCCACTCCCTCCATCCCTCCATCCATCCAATCTCTCTTTTCTCCCACTGTTCCCCTCCCTCCATCCAATCTCTCTTTTCTCCCATTGTTCCCCTCCCTCCCTCCATCCAATCTCTCTTTTCTCCCATTGTTCCCCTCCCTCCCTCCATCCAATCTCTTTTCTCCCATTGTTCCCCTCCCTCCCTCCATCCAATCTCTCTTTTCTCCCACTGATCCCTCCCTCCCTCCATCCAATCTCTCTTTTCTCCCACTGTTCCCCTCCCTCCATCCATCCAATCTCTCTTTTCTCCCACTGTTCCCCCCTCCCTCCATCCATCCAATCTCTCCTCCCATCCATCCAATCTCTCTTTTCTCCCATTGTTCCCCTCCATCCCTCCATCATCCAATCTCTCTTTTCTCCCACTGTTCCCCTCCCTCCATCCATCCAATCCCTCTTTTCTCCCATTGTTCCCCTCCCTCTGTCCATCCATCTCTCTTTTCTCCCAATCCATTCAATCTCTTTTCTCCCACTGTTCCCCCCTCCCTCCCATTCAATCTCTCTTTTCTCCCACTGTTCCCCTCCCCCTCCATTCAATCTCTCTTTTCTCCCACTGTTCCCCTCCATCCCTCCATCCATCCAATCTCTCTTTTCTCCCACTGTTCCCCTCCTCCCTCCAATCTCTCTTTTCCTGTTCCCCTCCCTCCATCCATCCATCTCTCTTTTCTCCCACTGTTCCCCTCCCCCTCCATCCATCAATCTCTCTTTTCTCCCTCCATCCCTCCATCCATCCAATCCCTCCATTCCCCTCCCTCCATCTCTCTTTTCTCCCATTGTTCCCCTCCCTCCCTCCATCCAATCTCTCTTTTCTCCCATTGTTCCCCTCCCTCCCTCCATCCAATCTCTCTTTTCTCCCACTGATCCCCTCCCTCCCTCCATCCAATCTCTCTTTTCTCCCATTGTTCCCCTCCCTCCCTCCATCCAATCTCTCTTTTCTCCCACTGATCCCCTCCCTCCCTCCATCCAATCTCTCTTTTCTCCCACTGTTCCCCTCCCTCCATCCAATCTCTCTTTTCTCCCACTGTTCCCCTCCCTCCCTCCATCCATCCAATCTCTCTTTTCTCCCACTGTTCCCCTCCCTCCATCCATCCAATCTCTCTTTTCTCCCACTGTTCCCCTCCCTCCATCCATCCAATCTCTCTTTTCTCCCTCTGTTCCCCTCCCTCCATCCATCCAATCTCTCTTTTCTCCCACTGTTCCCCTCCCTCCATCCATCCAATCTCTCTTTTCTCCCACTGTTCCCCTCCCTCCATCCATCCAATCTCTCTTTTCCTGTTCCCTCCCTCCATCCATCCAATCTCTCTTTTCTCCCACTGTTCCCCTCCATCCCTCCCTCCCTCCCTCCATCCATCCAATCTCTTTTTCTCCCACTGTTCCCCTCCCTCCCTCCCTCCATCCAATCTCTCTTTTCTCCCACTGTTCCCCTCCCTCCCTCCATCCAATCTCTCTTTTCTCCCACTGTTCCCTCCCTCCCTCCATCCAATCTCTCTTTTCTCCCACTGTTCCCCTCCCCCTCCCTCCCTCCATCCAATCTCTTTTCTCCCACTGTTCCCCTCCCTCCATCCATCCAATCTCTCTTTTCTCCCACTGTTCCCCTCCCTCCATCCATCCAATCTCTCTTTTCTCCCACTGTTCCCCTCCCTCCCTCCATCCAATCTCTCTTTTCTCCCACTGTTCCCCTCCCTCCCTCCATCCAATCTCTCTTTTCTCCCACTGTTCCCCTCCCTCCCTCCCTCCAATCTCTCTTTTCTCCCACTGTTCCCCTCCCTCCGTCCATCCAATCTCTCTTTTCTCCCACTGTTCCCCTCCCTCCCTCCATCCAATCTCTCTTTTCTCCCACTGTTCCCCTCCCTCCATCCATCCAATCTCTCTTTTCTCCCACTGTTCCCCTCCCCTCCCTCCCTCCCTCCCTCCATCCAATCTCTCTTTTCTCCCACTGTTCCCCTCCCTCCCTCCCTCCATCCAATCTCTCTTTTCTCCCACTGTTCCCCTCCCTCCATCCATCAAATCTCTCTTTTCTCCCACTGTTCCCCTCCATCCCTCCATCCATCCAATCTCTCTTTTCTCCCACTGTTCCCCTCCCTCCATCCATCCAATCCCTCTTTTCTCCCATTGTTCCCCTCCCTCTGTCCATCCAATCTCTCTTTTCTCCCACTGTTCCCCTCCCTCCATCCATTCAATCTCTCTTTTCTCCCACTGTTCCCCTCCCTCCCTCCCTCCATTCAATCTCTCTTTTCTCCCACTGTTCCCCTCCCTCCCTCCCTCCATTCAATCTCTCTTTTCTCCCACTGTTCCCCTCCCTCCCTCCATTCAATCTCTCTTTTCTCCCACTGTTCCCCTCCCTCCCTCCCTCCATTCAATCTCTCTTTTCTCCCACTGTTCCCCCATCCCTCCATCCATCAATCTCTCTTTTCTCCCACTGTTCCCCTCCCTCCCTCCATCCATCAATCTCTCTTTTCTCCCACTGTTCCCCTCCCTCCCTCCATCCATCAATCTCTCTTTTCTCCCACTGTTCCCCTCCCTCCATCCATCCAATCTCTTTTTCTCCCACTGTTCCCCTCCCTCCCTCCCTCCATCCAATCTCTCTTTTCTCCCACTCCCTCCATCCCTCCATCCATTCAATCTCTTTTCTCCCACTGTTCCCTCCCTCCATCCAATCTCTCTTTTCTCCCATTGTTCCCCTCCCTCCCTCCATCCAATCTCTCTTTTCTCCCATTGTTCCCCTCCCTCCCTCCATCCAATCTCTCTTTTCTCCCACTGTTCCCCTCCCTCCAATCTCCTTTTCTCCCATTGTTCCATCCAATCTCTCTTTTCTCCCACTGTTCCCCTCCCTCCCTCCATCCAATCTCTCTTTTCTCCCATTGTTCCCCTCCCTCCCTCCATCCAATCTCTCTTTTCTCCCATTGTTCCCCTCCCTCCCTCCATCCAATCTCTCTTTTCTCCCACTCCCATCCCTCCATCCAATCTCCTCCCACTGTTCCCCTCCATCCAATCTCTCTTTTCACCCACTCCCCTCCCTCCATCCAATCTCTCTTTTCTCCCATTGTTCCCCTCCCTCCCTCCATCCAATCTCTCTTTTCTCCCACTGTTCCCCTCCATCCCTCCATCCATCCAATCTCTCTTTTCTCCCATTGTTCCCCTCCCTCCCTCCATCCAATCTCTCTTTTCTCCCACTGTTCCCCTCCCTCCCTCCATCCAATCTCTTTTCTCCCATTGTTCCCCTCCCTCCCTCCATCCAATCTCTCTTTTCTCCCATTGTTCCCCTCCCTCCCTCCATCCAATCTCTCTTTTCTCCCACTGTTCCCCTCCCTCCCTCCATCCAATCTCTCTTTTCTCCCATTGTTCCCCTCCCTCCCTCCATCCAATCTCTCTTTTCTCCCACTGTTCCCCTCCCTCCCTCCATCCAATCTCTCTTTTCTCCCATTGTTCCCCTCCCTCCCTCCATCCAATCTCTCTTTTCTCCCATTGTTCCCCTCCCTCCCTCCATCCAATCTCTCTTTTCTCCCACTGTTCCCCTCCCTCCATCCAATCTCTCTTTTCACCCACTGTTCCCCTCCATCCCTCCCTCCATCCAATCTCTCTTTTCTCCCACTGTTCCCCTCCATCCATCCCTCCTCCATCCATCAATCTCTCTTTTCACCCATGTTCCCCTCCCTCCATCCAATCTCTCTTTTCTCCCATTGTTCCCCTCCCTCCCTCCATCCAATCTCTCTTTTCTCCCACTGTTCCCCTCCATCCCTCCATCCATCCAATCTCTCTTTTCTCCCATGTTCCCCTCCATCCACCAATCTCTCTTTTCTCCCACTGTTCCCCTCCCTCCCTCCATCCATCCAATCTCTCTTTTCTCCCACTGTTCCCCTCCCTCCCTCCATCCATCCAATCTCTCTTTTCTCCCACTGTTCCCCTCCCTCCCTCCAATCTCTCTTTTCTCCCACTGTTCCCCTCCCTCCCTCTGTCCATCCAATCTCTCTTTTCTCCCATTGTTCCCCTCCCTCCCTCCATCCAATCTCTCTTTTCTCCCACTGTTCCCCTCCATCCCTCCATCCATCCAATCTCTCTTTTCTCCCACTGTTCCCCTCCCTCCCTCCATCCATCAATCTCTCTTTTCTCCCACTGTTCCCCTCCCTCCCTCCATCCATCAATCTCTTTTCTCCCACTGTTCCCCTCCCTCCCTCCATCCAATCTCTCTTTTCTCCCATTGTTCCCCTCCCTCCCTCCGTCCATCCAATCTCTCTTTTCTCCCACTGTTCCCCTCCCCCTCCCCATCCAATCTCTCTTTTCTCCCATGTTCCCCTCCCTCCCTCCGTCCAATCTCTCTTTTCTCCCACTGTTCCCCTCCCTCCATCCAATCTCTCTTTTCTCCCACTGTTCCCCTCCCTCCCTCCATCCAATCTCTTTTCTCCCACTGTTCCCCTCCCTCCATCCATCCAATCTCTTTTTCTCCCACTGTTCCCCTCCCTCCATCCATCCAATCTCTCTTTTCTCCCATTGTTCCCCTCCCTCCATCCAATCTCTCTTTTCTCCCACTGTTCCCCTTCCTCCCTCCATCCAATCTCTCTTTTCTCCCACTGTTCCCCTCCATCCAATCTCTCTTTTCACCCATGTTCCCCTCCCTCCATCCAATCTCTCTTTTCTCCCATTGTTCCCCTCCCTCCCTCCATCCAATCTCTCTTTTCTCCCACTGTTCCCTCCATCCCTCCATCCATCCAATCTCTCTTTTCTCCCACTGTTCCCCTCCCTCCCTCCATCCAATCTCTCTTTTCTCCCATTGTTCCCCTCCCTCCCTCCATCCAATCTCTCTTTTCTCCCATTGTTCCCCTCCCTCCCTCCATCCAATCTCTCTTTTCTCCCATTGTTCCCCTCCCTCCCTCCATCCAATCTCTCTTTTCTCCCACTGATCCCCTCCCTCCCTCCATCCAATCTCTCTTTTCTCCCATTGTTCCCCTCCCTCCCTCCATCCAATCTCTCTTTTCTCCCACTGTTCCCCTCCCTCCCTCCATCCAATCTCTCTTTTCTCCCATTGTTCCCCTCCCTCCCTCCATCCAATCTCTCTTTTCTCCCATTGTTCCCCTCCCTCCCTCCATCCAATCTCTCTTTTCTCCCACTGTTCCCCTTCCTCCCTCCATCCAATCTCTCTTTTCTCCCACTGTTCCCCTCCATCCCTCCCTCCATCCAATCTCTCTTTTCTCCCACTGTTCCCCTCCCTCCATCCAATCTCTCTTTTCACCCACTGTTCCCCTCCCTCCATCCAATCTCTCTTTTCTCCCATTGTTCCCCTCCCTCCCTCCATCCAATCTCTCTTTTCTCCCACTGTTCCCCTCCATCCCTCCATCCATCCAATCTCTCTTTTCTCCCACTGTTCCCCTCCATCCAATCTCTCTTTTCTCCCACTGTTCCCCTCCCTCCCTCCCTCCATCCAATCTCTCTTTTCTCCCACTGTTCCCCTCCATCCCTCCATCCATCCAATCTCTCTTTTCTCCCACTGTTCCCCTCCCTCCCTCCAATCTCTATTTTCCCCACTGTTCCCCTCCCTCCTCTGTCCATCCAATCTCTCTTTTCTCCCATTTTCCCCTCCCTCCCTCCATCCAATCTCTCTTTTCTCCCTGTTCCCCTCCATCCCTCCATCCATCCAATCTCTCTTTTCTCCCACTGTTCCCCTCCCTCCCTCCATCCATCCAATCTCTTTTTCTCCCACTGTTCCCCTCCCTCCCTCCATCCATCCAATCTCTCTTTTCTCCCACTGTTCCCCTCCCTCCTCCGTCCATCCAATCTTTTTTCTCCCATTGTTCCCCTCCTCCCTCCGTCCATCCAATCTCTCTTTTCTCCCACTGTTCCCCTCCCTCCCTCCGTCCATCCAATCTCTCTTTTCTCCCACTGTTCCCCTCCCTCCCTCCGTCCAATCTCCTTTTCTCCCACTGTTCCCTCCCTCCATCCAATCTCTATTTTCTCCCACTGTTCCCCTCCCTCCCTCCATCCAATCTCTTTTCTCCCACTGTTCCCCTCCCTCCATCCATCCAATCTCTTTTTCTCCCACTGTTCCCCTCCCTCCATCCATCCAATCTCTCTTTTCTCCCACTGTTCCCCTCCCTCCATCCAATCTCTCTTTTCCCCACTGTTCCCCTCCAAATCTCTTTTCTCCCACTGTTCCCCTCCATCCCTCCCTCCATCAAATCTCTTTTTTCTCCCACTGTTCCCCTCCCTCCCTCCCTCCAGCCATCCATCCAATCTCTCTTTACTCCCACTGTTCCCCTCCCTCCATCCAATCTCTTTTTCTCCCACTGTTCCCCTCCATCCAATCTCTCTTTTCCCACTGTTCCCCTCCATCCCTCCCTCCAACCAATCTCTCTTTTCTCCCACTGTTCCCTCCATCCCTCCATCCATCCAATCTCTTTTTCCCACTGTTCCCCTCCATCCATCCAATCTCTCCTCCCACTGTTCCCCTCCTCCCTCCATCCAATCTCTCTTTTCTCTCACTGTTCCCCATCCCTCCCTCCATCCAATCTCTCTTTTCTCCCACTGTTCCCCTCCATCCCTCCCTCCATCAAATCTCTTTTCTCCCATTGTTCCCCTCCATCCCTCCCTCCATCAAATCTCTCTTTTCTCCCATTGTTCCCCTCCATCCCTCCCTCCATCCAATCTCTCTTTTCTCCCATTGTTCCCCTCCATCCCTCCCTCCATCCAATCTCTCTTTTCTCCCACTGTTCCCCTCCATCCCTCCATCCAATCTCTCTTTTCTCCCACTGTTCCCCTCCCTCCATCCAATCTCTTTTCTCCCACTCCCTCCATCCAATCTCGCTTTCCTCTTTCCCCGTTCATCCCCCATGGTTCATCCCCCATGGTTCATCCCCCTCATCCAACCCTACAAAGTCATTACACTCACCATTCCCTTCCACCTACACACAACATCACTGCCAATACGCAGCCTATACACACATACAGTATATGTGTGTAAAAACATTGATCCTTCTCGCCTTTCCCTCCTGCCGAGGCTTTTGCCCATGCTTCCCTAGGGGATAGTGTGTGTGTGATTGTGTCTGTGATCGTGTGTGTGATCGTATGTGTCCCGGGGACTGGTTAGCAGTGTGTGTGTGTTTAACAGCAGGGGAGCCCAGGCCTAATGGTGATGAATTGGGATAATAACGGATGCCCCTCCACTTCAAATAAAGTGGGTCACGTCTACGAAGCACAGATTAATCTCCACAGAGCTTCATCCACACCCATTACCCTCTCTGTTTTACTAACCATGGGACCAGTTGGAGTGTGTAGATATGTGTGTGCATGAGAAAGTTTACGCATGTGTGTGAGTGTGTATGTGTGTGTGTGTGTTTGTGCGCGTGTGTCGCAGCCATTTAACTCATCCTCATCATTATTATATTATTATCGGCGTCTGTATCATCGTTGGTGTAACCGTGGAAGAGACAGATGAGATGGAGAAACGGAGAAAAGTTGGACAGAGAAAACAGACATGGTAGCTGTCTAGCTGCAGTTAGATCACTAAGGCCTCTCGCACAGCACTCATCTATCCTCTGCCTGTCTCACTCTATCCATTCCTGTCCTCCATCCCAGAGATGTGGCTATTAAATAGAATTACATCTCTCCTGCATGTTTACATGGCGAGACACACGACATAATTGAACGAAAGTCACTTCAAGATACAGCGCTCACTAAATGTAAATATTGAATCTTGAAAGCAATAACAGGTTGAATTCAAGTAAAGCACGAGTATCTATGAACAGAAGACACTGTATCGCTGAAGGCAGCAGCGTGGTATGGAATAAGGCATTTGAATGAAATCGACTTTGACTGCACTACAGTGTGTATGTACTCTTCTATTGATCTCTAATGGTGAAACATTGTTCCATGATCCAACGATGAATGTTCTGACGCAAAGTGGCGAGTAACGGTGCAAAGAGAAAACTTACATTTGGGTTACTTTAATTTTACAGCTACATGCAATTACACCGCAGTTTAATGTACACCATTCTTAACATCTGGACACACCACAAATTACTAGCACACCTTATTGTAAATTGTTATTTTATAGTAGAATCTAGAGTTAGAGTTAATTTACTATTAAGGGAGGTAGAGAGAGAGAGAATTTCCTTTTGTCGACTTAAGCCCTTCATATTTCATCCTTTGTTTTCGGTTGGAAAAACAGCTTTGTTTGAAATCAGCTGACCAAGCGACGGTCCAATCACACTGCCAATTACAGAGCATTGTGTTGCTTGGTGTTATTCTCTTTTCTTCCTGTAAATGACAGTCATTAACCCAGCCACGACTAATAAAACTACCTGCCAACCGCCCCGCCAAGCCTGTCCCATTCTGTCCTCTCGCCACTTTTAATTTCCTTCCTAAGCCTGTGTATTGATTCTATCCCTCCGTCTATCTCCCCCTACCTCCCCCAATCTCCCCCATCCCCGTCTCCCATCTCCCTCCTATCTCCCCTTACGCTTTTATTAATAATACAAAGCAATAACAAGTGTGTCACAACCCAAAATTTCACAAGAGCAATTAATGAGATGAATCTAAAGCCAGCGGACGTGTTTCCCACTCTCTTTACAGCTTTACCCCTCAGCCCACTGGGACCACTTCCTACCTCCCTATCCCCCCTCTCTCTGTCTTCCTCTCCTCACACCCACTGCCAAGTTCAACTTCTGAAAGAGGCCGGAGAGAGAGAGAGACAGAGGCTTGAAGAAAAAATAAATTGTTACCGACACTGAGTAAAAGAGAGAGAACGAGAGATACTGCCAAATGGAAAGCTGTGGTGGTCAATTCTGGGGAAGAGGAGAGGAAGAGAGAAATATGGATGGGCTGAGAGATGAAGAGATTAATAAAAGATAAAGGGG
The DNA here is from genome assembly GCF_023373465.1 of Oncorhynchus keta. Classification (NCBI taxonomy): domain Eukaryota; kingdom Metazoa; phylum Chordata; class Actinopteri; order Salmoniformes; family Salmonidae; genus Oncorhynchus; species Oncorhynchus keta. The sequence continues at coordinate 73,198,003 of NC_068454.1, read as the reverse complement.
AATAGATGAGATTGAAAGGTAGTTGGAGGTGAGGGAGGTGAAGGAGGGTGGATGTATTGAATCCACAGAAGGAATCTCTTCCTGCCTTCTAAGCTCAGCTCCTTTCAAAGAACTTTATGAATCCTATTCATGTAAATGCATAGGTGTGTGTGTGTGTGTGTGTGTGTGTGTGGGTGTATGGTGGAACAACATCTCTATGGGAGTGTTTAAGTCTGTTAGATGCAGTCACTAGTGATACATTTATTACATCCATTTTTTATTATTAAAGTGGCTAGAGATTTGAGTCAGTATGTAGGCAGCAGCCACTCAATGTTAGTGGTGGCTGTTTAACAGTCTGATGGCCTTGAGATAGCAGCTGTTTTTCAGTCTCTAGGTCCCAGCGTTGATGCACCTGTACTGACCTCGCCTTCTGGATGACAGCAGGGTGAACAGGCAGTGGCTCGGGTGGTTGTTGTCCTTGATGATCTTTATGGCCTTCCTGTGACATCGGGTGGTGTAGGTGTCCTGTAGGGCAGGTAGTTTTCCCCTGGTGATGCGTTGTGCAGACCTCACTACCCTCTGGAGACCCTTACGGTTGTGGGCGGAGCAGTTGCCGTACCAGGCAGTGATACAGCCCGCCAGGATGCTCCCGATTGTGCACCTGTAAAAGTTTGTGAGTGTTTTTGGTGACAAGACAAATTTCTTCAGCCTCCTGAGGTTGAAGAGGTGCTGTTGCGCCTTCTTCACCACGCTGTCTGTGTGGGTGGAGCATTTCAGTTTGTCCGTGATATGTACGCCGAGGAACTTAACTCTCCACCTTCTCCACTACTGTCCCGTCGATGTGGATAGGGGGCTGCTCCCTCAGCTGTTTCCTGAAGTCCACGATCACCTCCTTTGTTTTGTTGACATTGAGTGTGAGGTTATTTTCCTGACACCACACACCGAGGGCCCTCACCTCCTCTCTGTAGGCCGTATCCCCAACACCAGTAGCATGCTCTGCACTCCTTTATACATACATACTATATATACACAAGGTGTACATGAACAAATCTCAGAGGAGTAATTGATTCACCTTAGGTTAAAAGGGAGCATCTCTGCATGGGACAGTACGTATGTGAGTATGTGGGTGAGTGAGTAAATCTGTGTTTCTGTAGGATGTGAGATATGGGTGATTGTGAATCTGATCGTGCTGAGGTTGGTTCGGTTCGATTATTACGGTTTTCGATTTTTTTACATTTTTATAACTTTTGTGGGTTGAAAACTGTAACAACACAGAAGAAAACAATTAATAAGTCCATGATGCCCATTACTAATGTTGGATTCTGGGTGAAACTTTGAACATTTTTATACTCAGAAGTATAGAAACATTAGTTCCAAAAGAGACATGAGGGGTGCCATAATGAAGCTTGGGAGGGGCGGAGTGCAGGGAACACGATCGCATGTGGCAGTACTTGTAAGGGGAGAAACCCTTGAAGGCTCATGCTACTTAGCCCCCTGCTTAGCAATAATGATGCAATGTTTAGCGATAAGGAGGAGACTCCACCCAAAGTGGGGTATGAATACTACCACAGGGGAAGCCATGGCTGTGTCTGAATTACAGCTGTATAGACCCTTTGGGAAGAATTAAACTTGGTTAAACTTCTCTATTGTCAGTGAGTTATTTACTCTATAGAGCTGCTGCCTATTTTCTGACAAAAATCACTATTTTAGGAGTTCAAAGTAAATAAGGCATATTTTTATGACTGCTGAATACCAACTATCAATCACTTAGATCGTGTATTTTCCGGCTTTCGAAGCAACTGCTTTCTGTCCCTCTCCATCTTGCATTCTCTCTTCTCTCAGTCTCTGTGTCTGCTCTGCACAGACCGGACACGTTGAAGCAGGCGCGCAATGAATTGTGGTCAATGTACTTAATTACCAAACTTTCTGCACTAAACTATATAGAATATTGGCCTGTTGGGAACTACAACTCCCTACTACCTCGCACAGTTCAGGCTAGATTTGATTTATCTTTACAGAAACTGTACATCGAGCTCACAGAAGTCGGATGATAAATTGTTTTTTAAAAAACAACAAAAACGAAATGTCGGTTAATTGCTCAGCACTAGTATATGAATCTAAATCTGTTTGCATGAATGAGTGCATGTAGGTGAAAGCGTGGTATAACATGAGTGAAAAATAAAAACTATTTATTTGTGTGATCTAGATTACAATGTGTGTGGGGATGAGTGTGGTGCGGTATATATATATATATATATAAATTTTGAGAGAGAGAGAGAGAGAGAGAGAGAGAGAGAGAGAGAGAGAGAGAGAGAGAGAGAGAGAGATAGATAGATAGATAGATAGATAGATAGATAGAGAGATAGAGAGATAGAGAGATAGAGAGATAGGGAGATAGGGAGAGAGAGAGAGAATGGCAGGGCTATGTAGTCAATTACAGCTGTGTAATTGTCAGGGTGGCTCCAAGGCAGCGCTCCACTCTTCCACCCGCAGCCATTCACATAATTTCATGAGTGGTTGTGCTCACCGTTAGCTGAGCACACCGCTAGCTGAGCACACCGCTAGCTGAGCACACCGCTAGCTGAGCACACCGTCTAGCTGAGCAAACCGCTAGCTGAGCAAACCGCTAGCTGAGCACACCGCTAGCTGAGCACACCGCTAGCTGAGCACACCGCTAGCTGAGCACACCGTTAGCTGCAGCCCTTAGTGATTGACTAGAGTGCTGAATACTATAGGGCCCTGGTTTTTGTCTCTTTCACAATTGAGTACACCCCCCCCCCCCCAAAAAAAACATGTGTTGTGAGACAATGGCTGTGTGTGTGAGAGAAAGGAAAGGAATTGGGAGGATTGACACCTATAGTTTTGGCAAGTTGGTTGGGACATTACTTTGCGCATGACACAAGTAATTTTTCCAACAATTGTTTACAGGCAGATTATTTCACTGTATAACAATTCAAGTGGGTCAGAAGTTTACATACACTAAGTTGACTCTGCCTTTAACCTCTTGGAACACTAGGGGCAGTATTTCATTTTTGGATGAAAAAACGTTCCCGTTTTTAAACAAGATATTTTGTCACGAAAAGATGCTCGACTATGCATATAATTGACAGCTTTGGAAAGAAAACACTCTGACGTTTCCAAAACTGCAAAGATATTATCTGTGAGTGCCACAGAACTGATGCTACAGGCGAAACCAAGATGAAACTTAAAACAGGAAATGAGCAAAAATTTTGAGGCGCTGTTTTCCCATTGTCTCCTTATATGGCTGTGAATGCGCCCTGAACGAGCCTACACGTTTCCCCAAGGTGTCTGCAGCATTGTGACGTGTTTGTAGGCATATCATTGGAAGATTGGCCATAAGAGACTACATTTACCAGGTGTCCGCCCGGTGTCCTTTGTCGAAATTGGTGCGTAATCTTCAGCTGCACGCATTCATCCATGTGATTCAGAGGAGAGGAGACTTCCACGAACGATATATCATCGAAGAGATATGTGAAAAACACCTTGAGGATTGATTCTAAACAACGTTTACCATGTTTCAGTCGATATTATGGAGTTAATTTGGGAAAAAGTTTGGCGTTTTGATGACTGAATTTTCGTTTTTTTTTTTTGGTAGCCAAACGTGACGAACAAAACGGAGCGATTTCTCCTACACAAAGAATCTTTCAGGAAAAACTGAACATTTGCTATCTAACTGAGAGTCTCCTCATTGAAAACATCCGAAGTTCTTTAAAGGTAAATTATTTTATTTGAATGCTTTTCTTGTTTTTGTGAAAATGTTGCCCGCTGAATGCTAACGCTAAATGCTATGCTAACTATCAATACTGTTACACAAATGCTTGTTTTGCTATGGTTGAAAAGCATATTTTGAAAATCTGAGATGACAGTGTTGTTAACAAAAGGCTAAGCTTGAGAGCTAATATATTTATTTAATTTCATTTGCGATTTTCACGAATAGTTAACGTTGTGTTATGCTAATGAGCTTGCAGGATAATTACACTCCTGGATACAGGTTTTTTTCGTAGCTAAACGTGATGAACAAAACGGAGCGATTTGTCCTAAACAAATAATATTTTTGGAAAAACTGAACATTTGCTATCTAACTGAGAGTCTCCTCATTGAAAATATCGGAAGTTCTTCAAAGGTAAATTATTTTATTTTAATGCTTTTCTTGTTTTTGTGAAAATGTTGCCCGCTGAATGCTAATGCTAAATGCTACGCTAGCTATCAATACTGTCACACAAATGCTTGTTTTTCTATGGTTGAAAAGTATATTTTGAAAATCTGAGATGACAGTGTTGTTAACAAAAGGCTAAGCTTGAGAGCTAGCATATTTATTTCATTTCATTTGCGATTTTCATGAATAGTTAACGTTGCGTTATAGTAATGAGCTTGAGGCTGTATTCACGATCCCGGATCCGGGATGGCTAGAATCAAGAGGTTTACAGCTTGGAAAATTCCCGAAAATTATGTCATGGCTTTAGAAGCTTCTGATAGGCTAATTGACATCATTTGAGTCTATTGGAGGTGTGTGTACCTGTGGATGTATTTCAAGGTCTTTTATTTTTTATTTTTTTATTTCACCTTTATTTAACCAGGTAGGCTAGTTGAGAACAAGTTCTCATTTGCAACTGCGACCTGGCCAAGATAAAGCATAGCAGTGTGAGCAGACAACACAGAGTTACACATGGAGTAAACAATTAACAAGTCAATAACACAATAGGAAAAAAAAGTGGAGTCTATGTACATTGTGTGCAAAAGGCATGAGGTAGGCGAATAATTACAATTTTGCAGATTAACACTGGAGTGATAAATTATCAGATGGTCATGTACAGGGATATTGGTGTGCAAAAGAGCAGCAAAGTTAATAAATAAAAACAGAATGGGGATGAGGTAGGTAAAAATGGGTGGGCTATTTGCCAATAGACTATGTACAGCTGCATTGAATCTCGTTTGGAGGTTAGATAGCACAGTGTCCAAGGACGGGCCGGAAGTATATAGAATGGTGTCGTCTGCGTAGAGGTGGATCAGGGAATCGCCCGCAGCAAGAGCAACATCATTGATATATACAGAAAAAAAGAGTCGGCCCGAGGATTGAACCCTGTGGCACCCCCATAGAGACTTCCAGAGGACCGGACAGCATGCCCTCCGATTTGACACACTGAACTCTGTCTGCAAAGTAATTGGTGAACCAGGCAAGGCAGTCATCCGAAAAACCGAGGCTACTGAGTCTGCCGATGAGAATATGGTGATTGACCGAGTCGAAAGCCTTGGCAAGGTCGATGAAGATGGCTGCACAGTACTGTCTTTTATCGATGGCGGTTATGATATCGTTTAGTACCTTGAGCGTGGCTGAGGTGCACCCGTGACCGGCTCGGAAACCAGATTGCACAGCGGAGAAGGTACGGTGGGATTCGAGATGGTCAGTGACCTGTTTGTTGACTTGGCTTTCGAAGACCTTAGATAGGCAGGGCAGGATGGATATAGATATGTAACAGTTTGGGTCCAGGGTGTCTCCCCCTTTGAAGAGGGGGATGACTGCGGCAGCTTTCCAGTCCTTGGGGATCTCAGAAGATATGAAAGAGAGGTTGAACAGGCTGGTAATAGGGGTTGCGACAATGGCGGTGGATAGTTTCAGAAATAGAGGGTCCAGATTGTCAAGCCCAGCTGATTTGTACGGGTCCAGGTTTTGCAGCTCTTTCAGAACATCTGCTATCTGGATTTGGGTAAAGGAGAACCTGGAGAGGCTTTGGCGAGTAGCTGCAGGGGGGGGCGGAGCTGTTGGCCGAGGTTGGAGTAGCCAGGCGGAAGGCATGGCCAGCCGTTGAGAAATGCTTGTTGAAGTTTTCGATAATCATGGATTTATCGGTGGTGACCGTGTTACCTAGCCTCAGTGCAGTGGGCAGCTGGGAGGAGGTGCTCTTGTTCTCCATGGACTTCACAGTGTCCCAGAACTTTTTGGAGTTGGAGCTACAGGATGCAAACTTCTGCTTGAAGAAGCTGGCCTTAGCTTTCCTGACTGACTGCGTGTATTGGTTCCTGACTTCCCTGAACAGTTGCATATCGCGGGGACTGTTCGATGCTATTGCAGTCCGCCACAGGATGTTTTTGTGCTGGTCGAGGGCAGTCAGGTCTGGAGTGAACCAAGGGCTATATCTGTTCTTAGTTCTGCATTTTTTTGAACGGAGCATGCTTATCTAAAATGGTGAGGAAGTTACTTTTAAAGAATGACCAGGCATCCTCAACTGACGGGATGAGGTCAATGTCCTTCCAGGATACCCGGGCCAGGTCGATTAGAAAGGCCTGCTCACAGAAGTGTTTTAGGGAGCGTTTGACAGTGATGAGGGGTGGTCGTTTGACTGTGGCTCCGTAGCGGATACAGGCAATGAGGCAGTGATCGCTGAGATCCTGGTTGAAGACAGCAGAGGTGTATTTGGAGGGCCAGTTGGTCAGGATGACGTGTATGAGGGTGCCCTTGTTTACAGATTTAGGGTTGTACCTGGTGGGTTCCTTGATGATTTGTGTGAGATTGAGGGCATCTAGCTTAGATTGTAGGACTGCCGGGGTGTTAAGCATATCCCAGTTTAGGTCACCGAACAGAACAAACTCTGAAGCTCGATGGGGGGCAATCAATTCACAAATGGTGTCCAGGGCACAGCTGGGTGCTGAGGGGGGTCGGTAGCAGGCGGCAACAATGAGAGACTTATTTCTGGAGAGAGTAATTTTCAAGATTAGTAGTTCGAACTGTTTGGGTATGGACCTGGAAAGTATGACATTACTTTGCAGGCTATCTCTGCAGTAGACTGCAACTCCTCCCCCTTTGGCAGTTCTATCTTGACGGAAGATGTTATAGTTGGATATGGAAATCTCTGAATTTTTGGTGGCCTTCCTGAGCCAGGATTCAGACACGGCAAGGACATCAGGGTTAGCAGAGTGTGCTAAAGCAGTGAGTAAAACAAACTTAGGGAGGAGGCTTCTGATGTTGACATGCATGAAACCAAGGCTTTTTCGATCACAGAAGTCAACAAATGAGGGTGCCTGGGGACATGCAGGGCCTGGGTTTACCTCCACATCACCCGCGGAACAGAGGAGGAGTAGTATGAGGGTGCGGCTAAAGGATATCAAAACTGGTCGCCTAGAGCGTTGGGGACAGAGAATGAAAGGAGCAGATTTCTGGGCATGGTAGAATATATTCAGGGCATAATGCGCAGACAGGGGTATTGTGGGGTGCGGGTATAGCAGAGGTAAGCCCAGGCACTGGGTGATGATGAGAGAGGTTGTATCTCTGGACATGCTGGTTGTAATGGGTGAGGTCCCCACATGTGTGGGAGGTGGGACAAAGGAGGTATCAGGGGTATGAAGAGTGGATCTAGGGGCTCCATTGTAAACTAAAACAATGATAACTAACCTGAACAACAGTATACAAGGCATATTGACATTTGAGAGAGACATACAGTAATCACAGGTGTTGAATTGGGAGAGCTAGCTAAAACAGTAGCTAAAACAGTAGGTGAGACAACAACAGCTAATCAGCTAGCACAACAACAGCAGGTAAAATGCCGTAGGCTTGGCAGGGGGGGTCGGATTAACTACACACAGAGCCTGAGTGCGGCTGGGGCCGACAGATAAAACATAAACAAGCAGAATGGAGTACCGTGATTAATGGACAGTCTAGCACGTATCAGCTATGTAGCCAAGTGATCAGTGTCCAGGGGGGCAGCGGTGGATGGGGCAGGGAAGCTGGACTGGCGAGTGTTATCCAGGTTAAAAAACAGTTAGCAATGGCTAACAATGACTAAATAGCTTGTAGCTAGTTAGCTGGTTAGCTTCTGGAGGTTCTTGAGTGTGTTCTCAAAATTAAAAATAATGGCGATTCTGTATCACATTGGGTGAGGCAGGTTACCGGAAGGTATAAACAAATTAAAAATCGAAAAGAGAAAGTAAATATGGGTCCAGTGAGTGTTTGGGACGCGGCGATTCAGGCGGTTAGCAGGCCTGTGCTAACAAGCTAACAGTTAGTAGGCCAGGGCTAAACAAGGTAGCAGTTAGCGGACCGGGGCTAAACAAGCTAGCAGTTAGCACGCCGAACTAGCAAGCAAGGACGTCGCGATGGGGTGAGTCTGTTTATTCCTCTTCATGCGGTGACATCGATAGACCGGTCAAGGGTCCGGATATTGTAGCCCAGGAGTATGCTTCGGTGGTAGCACAGGAGCTCTGGCCGGGCTAGCTTCAAGCTAAGTGGGTGGAAACGCTAGCCAGGAGTAATCATCTGGGGTTGCGGTTAGCTAGATAGCTAGTTGTGAAGAATCCAGCTGAAAATGTTCCGTTTGCGGTAGGAATCCAGTGGGAATCCGGGGATAAAAAAATAATAGGTCCGTTATGCTCTGGTTAGAGTCGCGTTGTTCGAACTGGCGAGAGCTTTCCGAGCTAAAGGTTAGCTGATGACCGGTTAGCTGAAGACCGCTAGCAATGGTTTGCTGACTGATAGCTGGTAGCTAGCTGGCTAGCTTCAGTTGAGGGGTTTCGGATTCAAAGTAGATATAAGTACTTTAGAAGAAAATAGCTACATTGGGTGAGGCGGGTTGCAGGAGAGTATTTAGAAGTTGAGGTTCAACAAAATGTTTTAAAAGATATGCGAAGAAAAATATGTTTAAAAAATATAAAAAAACTATATATACAAGGGACACAACACGACAAGACGTTCGACTGCTACGCCATCTTGGACATACATGCCTTCAAACTCAATGCCTCCTTGCTTGACATCATGGGAAAATCTAAAGAAAATAAATGGTGAACCTCCACAAGTCTGGTTCGTCCTTGGGAGCAATTTCCAAATGCCTGAAAATACCAGGTTCATCTGTACAAACAATAGTATGTAAGTATAAACACCATGGGACCATGCAGCCGTCATACCACTCTGGAAGGAGACGCGTTCTGTATCCTAGAGATGAATGTACTTTGGTGCGAAAAGTGATTATCAATCCCAGAACAACAGCAAAAGACCTTGTGACCTTGCTGGAGGAAACAGGTACAAAAGTATCTATATCCACGGTAAAACGAGTCCTACATCGACATAACCTGAAAGGCCGCTCAGCAAGGAAGAAGCCACTGCTCCAAAACCGCCATAAAAAAGCCAGACTACGGTTTGCAACTGCACATGGGGACAAATATTGTACTTTTTGGAGAAATGTCCTCTGATGAAACAAAAATAGAACTGTTTGGCCATAATGACTATCGTTATGTTTGGAGGAAAAAGGAGAGGCTTGCAAGCCGAATAACACCCTCCCAACCGTTGAAGCACGGGGGTGGCAGCATCATGTTGTGGGGCTGCTTTGCTGCAGAAGGGACTGGTGCACTTCACAAAATAGATGGCATCATGAGGCAGGACAATTATGTGGATAAGTATTGAAGCAACATCTCAAGACATCAGTCAGGAAGTTAAAAGCTTGGTCGCAAATGGGTCTTCCAAATGGACAATGACCCCAAGCATACTTCCAAAGTTGTGGCAAAAAAAAGTCAAGGTATTGAAGTGGCCATCACAAAGCCCTGACCTCCATCCTAAATAAAATTTGTGAGAAGAACTGAAAAAGTGTGTGCGCGAGCAAGGAGGCCTACAAACCTGACTCAGTTAC